>NC_079193.1:172658770-172706270 GCF_029499605.1 Hyla sarda | reverse complement strand
GTCAAGATAGGAGGATGGGATATGAGGAAAGGATATGAGAACCGGATATGAGAACGGGATATGAGGACGGGATAGGAGGTCGGGATAGGAGGTCAGGATAGGAGGTCGACATAGGAGGTCGAGATAGGAGGTCGGGATAGGAGGTCGGGATAGGAGGTCGGGATAGGAGGTCGGGATAGGAGGTTCGGATGGGAGATCGAGATAGGAGGTCAGGATAGGAGGTCGAGATAGGAGGACGGGATAGGAGGACGGGATATGGGGTTGGGATATGACAACAATATATGAGGACGGGATATGAAGTCAAAAGCTTCCTCCTTTGTTTATTTTCCTCCCCAACAAGGATTAGGAAGGAAAAACTGGGCGACGCCGGGTACTCAGCTAGTTCTCTATGAGAATCACTTCTGCTGAATGATCCCCTTCTTGGTCCCTCCCCTCTCCATAGACTTGTAGGGCAGTGTATCCTGATCTTAGAGCAGATGAAAATCTTTTCTCTACCAAAGATGAATTCTCCTTAATGATAAGCAATGAAATGGGGGGGGGGGGGGGGGCATTGTAAGTGCAGAAGAGGCATATTTTTTGGACAGGATTTATTACAGAGTTACTTATTTTTCCTATATTAGGCCCCCTGGCTAGACAGCTGCCCCACTCCTTTACCTCTGATCCTGAACCTATAACCTAGATTAATACAAGTACAGTAAACAGACCTCATCTGTTCTTTCAAGTTCTGAAAAAATATTAAAACTCATGACTGGCTGCAAATATGTGACATTGCATTGTCTTCATGCAGTGATGTCTTCTTTCTTTTTATTACATTTTTATAACATTATTTGTCAGACCAAACATAGGTATAACAGTTGCATATAGTAAATGAATATACTCTTTTACAGTGTGTGTTCACAATACTATATATGCTGCAGATGATCTGCAACTGATTTTCTTCTGCAGATTTGATCTTTTGCCAGCAGAAAATCTGCAGCATTTATAGTGCATGTGAACATAACCTTAGAGTGTCTAGACTAGAAGGTTGCATACGGTTGATTTCTTTATCTAAGCAGAGATTAAAGTGTTTTTTTCTCCTTTCTGGCGCACAGTTATTCAAACAGGAGTTTAGACATCCGACATTATGTAAGTGAATAAAACAACCATCATTCATCCCCTCGCTTTTATGCAGAAAAAAATGCAGACATAAAGGCTCTCCTCAGTGACTTACAAATAATGTCATTTCAAGGGGGACATGATGAGAACACGTGGTAGAATAATCCTAAAGCCTGATTTTCCTATAAGCTTTCCACCTAATCAAGAGGGACTGAGCAAAAGAAGAGGCTGCGGGGATAGTAAATAAATGCTACCAAACCATCATGGACGCACCGGATTCCCAGCTCACAAAGCCAGAATTATGGATGAAAGAATACTGCATGCTATGGGTCATGAGCATTCTGCAAACTATTAATCATGTTTGACTGAAAAGACATATAGCCTAGACTAAACAGTGGCTACAGCACCGCTAAGGGATGCGACTCTTCCCTGCGGAGAACTATTTCAAAAGGCCACATGCAATGACAAAACTAAGTGTGCATCTGAAATAGGTCATGCACGTCTATAATACCCTTGTTGTTGGCTTGTACTAAGCATGTGGACAATTTAATGTGCAATGTAGACAGTGTGTACAATTATATTGTATAATAAAAGTAAATATTTATAAATATACAAGAAGTGATAGGAACAAATGCTGCTTAAAGGGGTACTCCGCTGCTCAGCGTTTAGAACAAACAGTTCCGAATGATGGAGTCGGCGCCGGGAGCTAGTGACATCATAGCCCCGCCCATCATGACGTCACACCCCACCCCCCTCAATGCAAGTCTATGGGAGGGGACATGACAGCCCTTTAAAATGAAACTAGGGTCAACAATGCATTATACTTTATAGGGCTGGCACCAAAGGCAAACTTGTTGTGCGTGTTACTGAAAATTTCGGCAACAAAACTGCTCTGTGTGAATTGATCTTAACTCAGTTAATACTGAAAGCAAGCTTTCCGAATTTAGATCAGCCTCCCGCATTTGGAAGCAGAAGGCAGTGTGGCATATACAAGGTCTTAAAGGGGTATTCCGGTGGAAAACAATTTTTTTTTTCTAAATCAACTGGTGCCAGAAAGTTAAACAGATTTGTAAATTACTTCTATTTCAAAATCTTAATCCCTCCAGTACTTATCAGCTGCTGTATAATACAGAGGACGTTCATTTCTTTTTGAATTTCTTTTTTGTCTGTCCACGGTGCTCTTTGCCGACACCTCTGTCCATGTCAGGAACTGTCCAGAGCAGGAACAATTTCCCATAGAAAACCTCTCCTGGCCTAGTTCCTGACATGGACAAAGGTGTCAGCAGAGATCACTGTGGTCAGACAGAGAAGAAATTAAAAAAGAAAAGAACTACCTCTGTATTATACAGCAGCTGATAAGTACGGGAAGGATTAAGATTTTGAAATAGAAGTAATTTACATATCTGTTTAACTTTTTGGCACCAAAAAAAGAGAAAGTTTTCCGCTGGAGTACCCCTTTAATATTTATAATACTCTGGGAATTTACTTAAAGGAAAACTGTAGTGGTATACAACTTATCCCCTATCTGAAGGATAGGGGTTAAGTTATAGATCGCGGGGGTCCGAGCACTGGGGCCCCCTGCGATCTCCTGTACGGGGCCCCGGCAGTCCGCATAAAGGGAGCGTTTCGTCCCCGCATGACACGGCAACTGACACACCCCCTCCATGTATCTCTATGGGATATATGGGGGCATGTTGGCCACACCCCCTTCCTGCACACTGCCGGGGCCCCGTACAGGAGAACACAGGGGGCCCCAGCAGTCGGACCCCTCGCAATATATAACAACCCCTATCCTAACGGATAAGTTATAAACCACTGCAGTTTTCCTTTAAGCATTCTAATTTTTAGACAGAAACAAAGACGTGGTCTCAAATGGCAGGAGGTGCTCAACCCCAAATGCAGTTGTGCATATATACTGGGGGAGCAGATATTGAAAACAATAAGACTCCGCTCGGAAACTCCATCGCGTGAACATGGCCTTAGATGGTCTTCAAAAGATTAATACTGTTTAAACCTCTACATGCCCGTGTAGTTAGCTCCATAGAGTAAGCTGCTCTGACAAGCTCCTTCTAACAGAATCCCGGGCCATATACATCTTTTCCTAACAGCTGGGGTTTTGTTCCAGTATATTTTTGCTTTATAAGCATCTATATATATATAAAACCCAATGGCCTCCATTTACTATTGCAAACCCGGCATGTTTTGTCGGGTTGTGCGCCAGTTTCGGGCGCATTGCGCCTGAAATTCTGTCTGCGCCAGAATATGCGCCTGAAATTCTGTCTGCGCCTGAATTTGCACCTGAAATTGCGCCTGAATTGAAAAAACCCCAACTAACTCTCCATTTTGCTAAGAAAACCAGAAAAAAGGGGCGTGGCCGCCATGAAAAGGGGGTGTGGTCACAGAAAAGGGGCGTGTTTCCGACATTTTCACAAAATCCCAACATGTTTACTAAAGTTTCCACAGAAAATGTGGTGGATTTGAGCTTAGGAAAACCAGACAGATCAGAGCATGTGTAAAAAAAAGAATAGTGTAGGGAAAGTGGAAAATGTAGGGAAACCTTAGTAAATACCGTGGAAAATAAATTGTAGGGAATTAAAATCCACAAAGAAACCTACACAACACTCTTAGTAAATAAGGGCCAATGTGTATGTGTGTATGTATGTATGTGTGTGTGTATGTTTTAGCATCACGTCCAAACGGCTAAAGATATTAACATGAAACTTGGCACACATGTTACTTATATGTCAGCAACAAACAAAGGATAGGTGATTTAACCCTTACCCACCCCCATTTGCCAGGGTCGGGGTTTTTGTTTAAGGTCCCCATACAAGTCTATGGGAAATATATGTTACTGCATAACTTCCAAACGGCTGGAGATATTTCGATAATACTTGGTCACATGTTACTTATATGTCCACTTAAAATATAGGATAACTACCCCCATTTGTGAGGGTTGGGGTTTTTGTTTAAAGTCCCATGCAAATCAATGGGAAATGTATGTTCTTACATAACTTTCGTACGGCTGGAGATATTTCAATACCTGGTACACATATTACAGGTCGGGATAGGAGGTCAAGATATGAGGACGGGAAAAGAGGTTGGGATAGGAGGTTGAGATAGGAGGTCGAGATGTGAGGATGGGATAGGAGGTCGGGATAGAAGGTCGGGATATGAGGACAGGATAGGAGGACAGGATAGGAAGTGAGGATAGGAGGTTAGGATAGGAGGTCGGAATAGGAGCTCGAGATAGGAGGTCGGGATAGGAGGTCGAAATAGGAGGACGGGAAAGGAGGTTGGGATAGGAGGTCGGGATAGGAGGTCGAGATAGGAGGTCGAGATATGAGGACGGGAAAGGAGGTCCGGATAGGAGGTCGAGATAGGAGGTCGAGATAGGAGGTCGAGATAGAAGGTCGGGATATGAGGACGGGATAGGAGGTCGGGATAGAAGGTCGGGATAGGAGGTCAGGATCGGAGGTCGAGATAGGAGGTCGAGATAGGAGGACGGAATGGAGGGACAGGATAGGAGGACGGGATAGGAGGTTGGGATAGGAGGATAGGAGGTCGGGATAGGAGGACGGGATAGGAGGTCGGGATAGGAGGTTGGGATAGGAGGACGGGATAGGAGGTCGGGATATGAGGTCGAAATATGAGGACGGGATATGTGGTTGGGATATTAAAACAATATATGAGGACGGGATATGAAGTCAAAAACTTCCTCTGTTGATTTCCCTCCACAACAAGGATTAGGAAGGAAAAACCGGGCAACTCCGGGTACTCAGCCAGTTACTAATTAACATAGATTTCAGTATGAATAAACCACACGTGGTAGCAGGACTACAGGCTATGCTCAAATCTCTTACAAAAGATAGACAACTGCTACTAAAGCACCTAGAGCAGCGTTTCCCAACCAGGGTGCCTAAGGCTGTCCGGGCATGCTGGGAGTTGTAGTTTTGCAACAGCTGGCAGCACCCTGGTTAGGAAACACTGACCTAGAGGGAGCTTTTACCCCTAAAGTAGAAACAGCTGTCCAGCCCCATATCTTAGGAGCAACTCTTTTCTTTGTCCTTATTGCGAATGCATAATAATAAGAAAAAAAGCAAATGCTAAAAATAATTGATGACCCTAGCATCAAAGGAGTTAAGCCAAGGTATTTCAACCATTTTATGATCTGACATATAGTACTATGGAAACTATTTCCACTGTAACATATGCTGGGAGTGATAACACAGGCTTGTGTTCTCTGTCAAACAAAAAGGAATGATTGGCACTTCATTGTGCATATGGTCTTTTTGCTTTCAAAGAATTGTAGGTTTACATTGTATCATTGCAGTCATATCTAAGAGGCTACAACATGTCAGTCACCTAATTATGGCAGTGCCGAAGAACAGCCGCAGTCAGGGACCACACGTGCTTACATGCATGCACAAAATAGTCCTGTAACTCTACATAAGTTCTAATGCACATAATGGCCTTTTTGTGTACATTTTGCATAATACGAAAAAAAAAATTGCCAAAAGAATAATCTCAACCAGTGTTTCCCAACTAGGGTGCCTCCAGGTGTTGCAAAACTACAACTCCCAGCATGCCTGGACAGCCAAAGGCTGTCCAGGCATGCTGAGAGTTGTAGTTTTGCAACATCTGGAGGCACCCTGTTTGGGAAACACTGCTATAAACCAATACTTACAAACTTATTTGAGAGAATGGTATTTAAAGGGGTACTCCGGAGAATTTTTTTTTTTTTTAAATCAACTGGTCCCAGAAAGTTAAACAGATTTGTAAATGACTTCCATTTAAACATCTTAATCCTTCCAGTACTTATCAGCTGCTTTATGCTCCAATTCTTTTTGAATTTCTTTTCTGCCTGACCACAGTGCTCTCTGCTGACACCTCTGTCCATGTCAGAAACTGTCCAGAGTAGAAGCAAATTCCCATAGAAAACCTCTCCTGCTCTGGACAGTTCCTAAAACGGACAGAGGTGTCAGCAGAGAGCACTGTGGTCAGACAGAAAAGAAATTAAAAAAGAAAAGAACTTCCTGTGGACCATACGCCAGCTGATAAGTACTGGAAGGATTAAGATTTTTAAATGCTTATATATGGAACATTTATATTGCGGACTGAGATCATTTTTCGGATTAACAGATTCTTGTTTTCTTATTATTCATATAGAGCGGCATAATTGTTTTATCACATTTCATACATCTATTTGCCTCCCCACAAGGGCCCTGTGTAAGGAGGATTTTTTTTATATACGTTTCTATATATGTTTTAATAAATTTACTTTGATATCATCATCAATTTGAAGCACGGTTCCTCACTTTTGTATAAATTCATCATGTATCAGGCTATCTGGTATTAGTCTTGAGGTAATGGTTTTTTTCTATTTCCTCATTTACAAATCTGTTTAAAGGGGTTATCCACCCCTTTAGACAGTACCTGGCAGACAGTAATGGACATGCTTAGGAAGGATTTGCGCTTGTCTTGGGGCTAAATGAGATTACCATAATACTGTCGCTAGCTTTTTGTGAACTTGTATTTCCTGTTTGACTTATGTTTTTTGACTACAAATCCCACAATGCCATTTCCTCCCTCTCAGACATCAGCCACCCCACCCATTGAAACAAAAGACCTGTGGTTTTCAATCAGGGTGCCTACAGCTGTTGGATTAGTTGCAGATTGATCTATCTCCCACCAAGCGATCCCTCCACCCATTGAAGCAGACAGGCTCCCTGTCATCAGCTGACTAGTGAGGTCAGGTTTCGGCCGCATTGCAACCTGGGAAAAATCTGAGACAACAGTCATTTTGTATGCTGGTAAAAATAAATATTGGGGTGAAAATCACAGAAGAATTGTGAGAAAACCATCACACACAGGTACAGACACTATATTATGGACAACACTAACTTTACAGCCCCTGTAGCATAGTCAAATAAAAAAAAATTCCTGCAATACCCCTTTAACTTTCTGGGACCAGTTGATTTAAAAAAAAAAAAAGTTTTCCTCCGGAGTACCCCTTTAAGGTCCTGCTGATATAACTAGGCCTCCTCTGCAACTTTGGTAATAGTTCACACAAAGAGTTTGAATGTGAAAATGTCAACATAAAGGCAATTTGTTTACAAGGTCTACAAGGCCGGGTGATGAGCTGCAGACTAAGGGGGAGATTTATCAAAACCTGTGCAGAGGAAAAGTTGCTGAGTTGCCCATAGCAACCAATCAGATCGCTTCTTTCATTTAGCAGAGGCCTTGTTAAAAATGAAAGTAGCGATCTGATTGGTTGCTATGGGCAACTCAGCAACTTTTCCTCTGCACAGGTTTTGATAAATCTCCCCCTAAGACCCTTTCTTTATCCATGATATGCTACACTCTCTACTTCACTGCAAATCCCCAATGGGCCAATCCAGATTTGTCAAGTCCATATTATGTGCACAAGGCTCAGACCCTTCCCCACAGGAATTGATATCACCATATGCCCCTAATATAATCTCATTTTGTTCAGTAGACATCCAGGGGGTCCAGGTCTTGCTGCCATAATATGGATGTTAAGGTCCATTTACTGTATATTACAGCAGCCTGAAGCCAGACATAAAGTGAGATCATGTTGTCCGAAAGTGTTTTATAACAAAATAAGCAGTAATATAAATACACTTGGACAAGATCGCAAGTCATTTGTTGTGGTAATTGCATTGGTTTTTGCTGCACTATGTCTATACAATCCACCAAGAACATGTACTCACCTCAATAGATTGTTTGATGAATTAGACTTTCTAAGCACCTGATGTAAGAGCTGGAGCAATCACTTACGATCAGTAAGGATTCAGACTCATTACAGTAAATATCGTGAAATATTACTATTTCTATCATGAAACCAGCAGAAAAGAGCTTTTTATATACAGCTGGTGGGATTGGCAGCTTTGCTGTGAGTAAAAAAAATACTTTTTTTTCTTAAAGTTTTTTATTTACCAAGGAAAGATCTGTACAAAAATAAAATAAGCCTTTGTTGCCAATATTTCCAGAGGCAGAACATGTGCGTGTCTTATGCTTTTTTGGTAAAAAATAAAATATTTCATTTAAAGCACAACTGTCATGAGTTTTTAGCCCCCAGGACAACTATAATGTTGTTACAGATGTCCATAACGTGAGTGTAACCATACCTTAATCACTTTTCGGCCTTCTTTTATAATTTAGAAAATACATTTATCTGGAACAGTCGGATAGGCGAGGCTTGAGGTTCGAAAAGCCCCGCCGCTGCAATGCCTATCCTCTCCTTTCAGTGCTGGGATCGCTGTGTAGTAAGACAGCGCATCCACAATGCATGCGCTCCTTCTAACTTGCGCGGACCACTGCCCTGCATTAACAGAGCAAGCGCTCACTCCCGCTGCCTATGCACTCACTGCGCAGGTGCAGTACTAGAGGAAGGGAGGGGCGCATGCGCTGCATCTTACTACACAGCGGTCCCAGTGCTGAAAGGAGAGGATAGGCGTGGCGGCGACGGCGGGGCTTTGCGAACCCCAAGCCATGCCTATCTGACTGTGCCTGACCGCTGGATATATGTATTTTATAAGTTATAAAAGAAGGATGAAAAGCGATGAAGATATGGTTACACTCTCGTTATGGAAATCTGTAACAACAGGTTTGCTATGGGGATTTTCTCCTGCTCTGGACAGTTCCTGATATGGGCATCAGGTGTCAGCAGAGAGCACTGTGGACAAGACAAAAAAGAAATTCAAAGGTATGGTTACACTCCTTGTAGTAGTCTGGGGGGGCTAAAAACTCAGGACAGTTGCGCTTTAATGTCTTTCTTGCAGTAAAATGTATTCGAACGTTCATCTTAAATTCTTGTAGATACAAGAAGTCTAAATAGTCAGCACCACTACTAAGTCTGAACAGTCACAAATGCCAAGGCATATACGGCCCATCAGTAGTCCAGCAGTGGATAGCCAAAAAATATCCAAAAGCCAATAAAATCCAACATAGGAAAGCAATAACATGGCAGTCGCATTATTCCTATGGTATAAAAAAAATTACTAGTGCTTCCTAGTGTTAATATGCAAGGAGGTGACACACACACAGAGAGACTGCGGCCTACAGACATTTAGCGCCCTCAGATGCTTTGTCAAGACCTGGTGAGTGCCACATTATTACTTTCCTGTGTTGGTCATCTTAAATTCCGATGGTCATAGTGCAATGTCCCCTTATTTGTAAATGTTTTTTTCTTGGTCTTAGTTGAACACAAAGGTCAAGTTTCTTAACAAGTTTTAGTTACTTAAAAATCTGTAATCAATGTTTGTAATTAGTA
Organism: Hyla sarda; assembly: GCF_029499605.1. NCBI lineage: Eukaryota > Metazoa > Chordata > Amphibia > Anura > Hylidae > Hyla > Hyla sarda. The sequence continues at coordinate 172,696,882 of NC_079193.1, read as the reverse complement.
ATTTGAACAATAAATATTATTTATTCTGGTTGGAATGTATCAAATTTGATTGTTAAAGGGGTACTTCGATGGAAAACATTTTTTTTTTAATTAACTGATGCCAGAAAGTTAAACAGATTTGTAAATTACTTCTATTAAAAAAAAAAAATTTTTTGTCTTGTCCACAGTGCTCTCTGCTGACACCTGATGCCCGTATCAGGTACTGTCCAGAGCAGGAGAAAATCCCCATAGCAAACCTATGCTGCTCTAGACAGTTCCTGATATGGACAGAGGTGTCAGCAGAGAGGGCAAGACAAAAAAGAAATTCAAAAAGCAATTTATTTCCTCTGTAGCATACAGCTGCTAATCAGTACTGGAAGGATAAAAATTGTTTAATGGAAGTAATTTACAAATCTGTTTAACTTTCTGGCACCAGTTCATTTAAAAAAAAAAAAATTTCCACCGAAGTACCCCTTTAACAAAGCAACAATTGATAAGGCTCCATTTACATACATACACCAGGGGTGTGGCTATAGAGGTAGCAGTTGCACTGGGGCCCTGGTGCTTAAGGGGGCCCAAAAGCATATCTGCCCCATTAGAGACCAGTATTATAATTGGCATATGGGGTTCTATTGCAGATTTTGCATTGGGCCCAGAAGCTAAAAGCTACACCTCTTTCCAGTCAGACATGGTGCTCTCTGCTGCCACCTCTGTCGTTTCTGAAAATGTCCAAAGCGGGAGAGGTTTGTAATAGAGATTTGCTGTGATGTATAACTTTTTGCCCAGTTGATTTGACCATTTTTCCCCCCTGGAGCACCCCTTTATGAAATTCCTAAAGTACTCTCAGTCCCTTTATCTCTATTACACCTCTTGTAATCACAATAAAAGCATATGAAGATATGTAGTTAAAGGAGTTCTCCGGCCCTGAGACATCTTATCCCCTATCCAAAGGATAGGGGATAAGATGTCTCACCGCGGGGGTCCCGCCACTGTGGATCTTGTGCTCGCCACCCACCTGTTTGAACTGCACGCCACGGTGCCAGCTCACAAACAGCCGGGTGGCGACCACGGGGCCGGAGTATGGTGACGTCAAGACACCGCCCCCGTGTGACGTCACCCCACGCCTCCGCTATGCAAGTCAATGGGAGGGGGCGTTACGTCTGTCACGCCCCCTCCCATAGACTTGCATAGCGGGGGGGGGGGGGTGACTTCACACGGGGGCAGAGTCGTGACGTCACCATACTCCGGTCCCGTGGTCGCCACCCGACTGTTTGTGAGCTGGCACCGCTTCATTATTACTTTGCTCATATTGTGCTTCATTCCAATTGATCCTACTATTTGTTGGTAACAGCCATGATAACCTTATTAGATCCAAACATCTGCAATTGTAATTTGTGGTGTCGAGGAAATCACAATCTAATGACAGTTCTGGTTTACATCGATTATTTCTTAGGAAACACTGTCAAGGTCAAAATATATTTTTAACCCCTTCAGTTATGGACACTACTTTGTTAAAGGCAAACCGATAAAAGATTTACAAAAACCTTAATCCGCCATAAGGGATTACGAAATCTCTCTCCCACAATAGTTGAAACTGGCAGGTCCTTGTCCTTAGAGGGAATGGCAGCTATAGACATAAATGTGCTGTGACATTGCTCAAATTCAGCAAGTTGTTCTTGGTTCCTTTGTTGCAAATAAGGGCTTTGCACTGAGACTAAAATATCCCTTGAGCCACAGGCCAGAGCAACTCAGTCTATATGAAGCAGGCTAAATGTGAAGGTGACATGTCACAAGCCAAGGTCACTTATACTGGAATATAGATGTCAGGGTTATCTTCTTTAACTCACAACCTGCTGCAAGATATTCCATAGTACCCCTTTAATTGCTATTTTTCTCATTACAATGTCTTTAGCACCTTGTACATGTTGCATTATAACATGTAATCCTATGAATTGTTTTAATAGTGTTTAAAAAAAAGCTGCAATTAAATAAAAATAATAATCTAAGACATATATATGTGTGTGTGTTATTTTCAAGTGAGTGCTAAAACAGTAGGTAACTTTTTTTATAGTTGTAAAAATTGTATATATATATATATATATATATATATATATATATATATATAAATGCTGTCTGCCTAGCAGGAATAAACTATTAGGAAAGAGAGATGGCAAGTCTCTCTCATTGAGGCCTCTATTAACATATGCCTTTACCATACCCACCGGGATTTATAACACTTTTTCCTCAGTCTCTCCAAATTGTTTTAGAGGATCTGATGCTTAAAGGGGTTCTCCGGTGCTTAGACATCTTATCCCCTATCCAGAGGATAGGGGATAAGATGCCTGATCGCGGGAGTCCCACCGCTGGGGACCCCGTGATCTTGCACGCGGCACCCCATTTGTAATCAGTCCCCGGAGCGTGTTCGCTCTGGGTCTGATTACCGGTGACCACAGGGCCGGCGGCGTGTGACGTCAAACCTCCGCCCCCGTGTAACGTCATGCTCTGCCCCTCAATGCAAGCTTATTGGAGGGGGCGTGACAGCTATCACGCCCCCTCCCATAGACTTGCCTTGAGGGGCGGAGCGTAACATCACACGGGGGCGGAGGCGTGACGTCAGATGTCGCCAGCCCTGTGGTCTCCGGTAATCAGACCCAGAGCGAACACGCTCCGGGGACTGATTACAAATGGGGTGCCGCGTGCAAGATCACGGGGGTCCCCAGCGGCGGGACACCCGCAATCAGGCATCTTATCCCCTATCCTTTGGATAGGGGATAAGATGTCTAAGCACCGGAGAACCCCTTTAAGAATATTAACTTTTGGTTTTCATATAGGTGATCTTGTTCAAAGTGTTCTTGGGTGGACATTTCATAAGTGAACCTCGGTTTTGGTTTGGTATACCTATAGAGACCTTAGAGGTTACAGTCGCAATAAGACCCTAAGCCAAAGAGGCCCACAGGCCAACATTACAGGTTGTCCACATTACTGGTTGTCTAGGTCAGTAAAGGGATTAAAGGGGTTTTCTCATGTCATCATGTTATCCCCTGTCCATAGAATAGGAGATAAAGTGTGGATCATGGGGGTCCAACTCATTTCATGATGGGGGTCTCATTTCATGATGAAATGAGTGAAGCCCTTTAATCCCTTCACTGTTCTAGACAACCAGTAATGTAGACAGACAGTTCATTAGGCCAAATGCTGTTTAATACTATGTGATTGATTGTTATCAGGCCCTTCATATATGGCTGCTTTATAGCTGAATATTCGGGTGTTAGATGTAAATATTTATTTGGTGCTTTTCTGTATTACTCAGCTTAGATGGAACAGCACTCAGGTCCCTTACTGCCTCATGCACCAGTCATGCAAGGCTTAGGTGGAGCATAACTAGAAAAGTAGATGACAGTAACAGATGGGCCCTGGATGGCGGCTGTGCAGTAAAGTTGCCTAAGAAGGGGGGGGGGCAGGCTAAACCTTTGCCATAAGCCTTTATCTCTGTCTCTTCTTGGTATATTTATTTGGTCACAGAGCCTCTTGCTATCCAAATACATGGTTTAAATCATCCAAGTTAATCCTCCTGGTCACATGGGTTTATGTCGTTTTGATATGGAAGATTCTAGAGTTGAGTGATGGTGATAAGTCAAATAAACAATATAGTAATACTAAACCCAATCTTTTCAGACAAGGATGATCTCTTCCACAAGATCTGACAGATCTAGTCAATCTTGCGGTCTTGTTCATTTGCAATATTTATTTACATGTTATGGGGATATTGTTTTCCCTGTTATGCTTAGAAAAAATGTTATCTGTTCTTACAGTATATGTTGAAATGACTGTATAAATTGTCTGACATATTAAGACAATAACATTATCTATAGCTACGCTGGACCCCCTGCACCCAACATGTTTTCTCCCCCATTATTCTACATAATGAATAGTTAGCATGCTTGACGTCTGTCAAGCATTCTGGGGGGGAACACTTCAGGAACCGCTTGACAACCAGATTGAACATGTGTGCCATGCAGGCGCATGGCTCAGCCTTCCTTGTCGCAGTGCAGACAAGATGTTCTTCCCATTGTCAGTCATCATGGTTCCCGTCTCTAGTTTTCGTGAAGTAAGCCATGCTGATTTCTTTACGAATGACTTTTAGCAGTTCCTCCGCTGTGTTACTCCATTTGCCAAGGCAAACCATGTGAAGAACAGCGTGACACCATCATGCCCTGCACAAATAATATGCTGAAGGGGCACTGAGACTTGTCTGGGCAGTGGAAGCTGAGGACACAGTGAAGGATGAGGAGGCGGAGTCGCACACTGTCACAGGACCAACGGCCTGAGAGCTTGGAGGAGGAAGCGGCGTGACCTGTCCAAGTTGGTGTATTGTCCCTGACCATAGTAACCGCTCCAGACATTGGCGCTGCCATGCACTTTGGTACACACCAACAGGCTCAAGGACTGGAACACCTTCTCTTCCACAAAATTGTGCAGGGCTGGTACTGCCTTCTTTGCAAAGAAATGATGGCTTGGCACTCTCCACCTCGGCTCAGCACAAGCCATCAGTTCTCTGAAAGGTGCAGAGTCCACCACTTGAAAAGGGAGGGACTGCAGCACCAGCAACTTAGACAGGAGCACATTCAGCTTCTGCACCGTTGGATGAGTGGGCGCATACTGATGTCTCTTGGACATGGCTTTGCCGATAGATTGTTGGTGGAATGACTGACTAAAAGTAGGAGGAGCAGGAGCATCTGGAGCGACAGAAGGAGGGAATGACATATAGCTCCCTTTGGCTGAGGTGGTGGAGCCTTGGCTGGCTGAAAGAGGGAGCGGTGTGCCACTGGGTGATGCAGCAGGCTGGACCACTACATCGAAGCCACAGTTCTCCCAGGCCACTTTATAGTGGCGCAGCATATGTTGATGCAGACCCGTGGTGCCAACATTGTGACCCTGGCCATGCTTCACCTACTGCCGACATATCTTGCATGTGGCTATGTTAACCTCCTCCGGATGCTTAATGAAAAACTACCACACCGCCGAGTAGCTGATTTTCCCACCAACAGTCCGCACTAATTGACTGCTACTGCTGCCATCTCCAGGAACCCCTGTTCCACTACCTCCCGGGAAGGTAGGCTGCCGCAAAGCAGGTGGTCTCCCCCGGCACGTTTGGCTCCAGAATTTCCACTTGCCACCATGCCACCATGCTGACTGCCCTGCTATCGCGGCTTGTAGAATGTTCCTAGCAATATTGTTACAAGCTTTTGATTGAGAGAGATAACATTGTTAAATCATAGGTTCTGACTCTCAATAAAATAGGAATAAGTAGTTCCTTCCACGTCTTCCAGGAGCCGGCATCAGTTTTATAATCATGTTCTAATGCCCCTATTCCCACTGTGTGTGTGCTTTAGAATACCCTATACTACGTTTTCTTAGAATTTCATTAACAAAGCATGTACTTTTCTATTTTAAAAGTATGAAAAAATATATAGGATCTTGCTGGTATCCTGAGTTACAGATTTGCCAAGAATCAATGGGGCGGTTGATAGGTGTTTGTGAAGGGTGAAATATGCTGACTTTGGATTTATTAGTTGTCGCTGCAAAATTGTCATATTTGAGTGTACAATTGTAGAAAGGATGGAAAAACTGAGTTTTTTTTAATCATGTCATTTTAGGTGCAAAAAATTTAATTTGAAAGTTAATTGAAAAAATGTACATCATACAGGATGATGTAACATATTGCTGTAGAATGCCTATTCTGCTGCCAAGGACTTGTACAATGAAATAGATCAAAAGAGTTCAAAAGGACAGGAAAATGAGATAAGTCTCTGTCTGCCCTGTTGAAATAAAAAGAGATCCTGGCAAAAACATGTCAATAGATACGTTTAACCATGACAGTCGCATCATATGAAACCTATGGATCCTGTACAGATGAGAAAAAGAGAAAATCAAATGAACGTATAACATGATAAGCTAAAGTGGTGTGAACAGGTCCTAACTAAATGCCCATGATAATCTCAAACAAATCCAGCGTTTCTCATCTCATTGACATGGTGGCCAGGGTAGAAAGGCATTTACATACTATATATTGTATCTGTCCTCCTAAGCTGGAACAATTTATACAGGTCACTGGACTACCTCTTGTTCTTGTCATTCTGCTTCATTGACTTTGTGAATTTTGTCCTTGCAGATTAAATAAGAAAGAAGATAGCAGTCTGTTGCCAAGTGTCTAAGAGAAGTGCCCCGAAATGAACACCAACGATGTAAATGCTCCAGAAGGGGGTCTTAACGTCACATTGACCATACGGTTATTAATGCATGGAAAGGTAATTTCTCTGACAAGATAGCATTTCTGTAAACATTAATATTTAAGATCATTTATTCTCATACATTTGATTAATTTCCAAGTGTAATATCTCAATATAAAGCATTCACATATACTGTTCATGTAAAATATAAGAAGTCAACAAACTTCACTTAATGGACGATTACTGCTTCATAACCATGGTTTCACATTATTTTTGTTAAATTTTTCTCCCCCCCCCCAATTCCATTTTGCTTTTTCTGTTCTACCTTTGTGTAACTATAAAACTACTATCATAGTGAATGTATGGAAAGGGCTACTGGCTATGAACACCCACAGCACATTGATTCAATGTATCTTAAAGAGGAGCTGACAGCAGTTTTACCTGCACAAGACCTAATGTACTGGGTTATAGTGCGGGTGAAGGGCTTTAAATGCAGGGTTACTTACTCTTTTCTGTGGCTCATAGTTCTCTCAGTTTTTCTTTTATTCATACTGTGCTCCAGTGCGCAATGGAGGCGGGGAGCCGGTTCACCATGCTCCCCTGCTGAAGTCCCCTGCCTGTTTCCATGCCTGAATATTAATTCCCTGTACTGCCCCTTCTTGAATATTCAAAGTCTTCACTCTGACATGAAGGCAGTGGGTCTGCGCTCTGCTCAGAGAGCAGAGCACTCGCCTCCCCCCACAGGAAAGAAATATTCATGAGACAGGGGAGCTCAGCCAGCTCCCCACCTCCATTGCACACTGGCTTCTTCAAAGGCAGCAGTGTTAACCACTGAGCCACTGTACAATTATTTTATGTCAGATTCCTACAGAAAAAAAACAAGAGGCCTTACCTTGAAATTTTAAATGGAAAGGACCCAATTTTCTGTGTACATTTTCTAAACAATATGCAGTAATTGATGATGTATAGCAATGATTTTACTTGTTTATAGTGCTAGGGTCAGCACCACTATTATCCTGGATTTGTATAAGGAATTACTCCTGTATTCAATCAAAGTACATTAACTCATTGTGAAATCAGATTAGAAGTATAATTACAGGGGGATGGAAACCGTCATGTTCCAGGGAGCAGGTTCATTTCACTGTCATAATTTACTATTATAATTCCAGGTAATCACTTGTATTACTACTCTGTAATGAAAGCTTATGACCTTTACATTATGGCCACACAGTTATTGCTATTACAGCATGAAAAAGTAGATTTTGTTGAATTAGAGGGACACTGCCAAGCTGGTGCCTTAAGTAGTTTATTTTTTTTTTCTATAGTCTACTGTATTCTACAAATAGTTAACTGTTTCATTTCACCTTCTTTGTGCTTTTCTACACCTCTATCAGCCATCACACCAATAAGGGTGGGTTCACACTGGCACTTTTGATTATCATTTAATTGTTTCCATTACAGCCTGTTTAATTTTTGCTCCATTCAAAAACAAAGCCAACTACGCAACTGTGTATGCCAAAAAGTATATGTCACGCCTGGGTCATTTTTTTTCTTAGTCAATGGGAAATGTTAAATGAGAAACAGATTATGCTGTATGGCTTCTGTTTTTAGCCTCCGTTAACGTATTAATATTTTTCTATAAAATGTATACGTTAAGCAGACAACAATAATGCATACACATACACAATCCTGTATTATAGATCCACATGATACATTTCCATAATACAGCATTTATAGAATTATGTGAGCCCCTATTAGACTCCTGCGGCAGATTCATTGCAGGAATTTCTGCAGCTGAAAATCTATTTCATGCATCTGATTGGGTTTGTTTCTGCAGCATGTGAATGGATTCCTGCAAGTCCCTTTTAGATAGATGGGAAAGTTTAGCAATTTCTGAAACAAATTATAGAAATGAAAAATTGGGATATGGTCCATCAGAGGCCATGTTATGCAAGTATACTCCTTTAGATGCATTGCTACTAGTTGAGATTAGGGAAAGTGTAATTTTTTATACTTAATTTCCCAAGTACACATTTTATTGATATGTGTATGTTTACATATATGTACATTTAAACTCATGTATAGATTGCTGCACACTAACCTTAAATTCTGAACTCTTGTAGAAATCATTTCAGCTTTTATAAATATCAACGTATCTCCCTTTAAATACCACTGTCCAATAGGAAAAAACTTAGAGTACTGATCTATCTTAGAGTGCACCCATGTTTTCTTTAACTGTGTCTTCCATTTATGCCATTTAGCAACAGTGTTCATTAATGTTTTTTTAATTATTTAGCCGTACTGGCTGTGCAACTCCTCTGTATAGCGGTTGTTCTGCTGCCTCTAGTATAGTTGCTAAAAGTACACTGCTTCTCACTGCTGACAGCTTATGGCTGATGTAAACGTTCTAATCTTTGAGAGCCTGCACTATCTGGAGCAGCAGAGCACCGATAACACTGGTCAATGCTGAGCTAAAGCTTAGCATTGAACAGTCTATGCAATCGCAAGATTGCATGTTATAGCCCCCTAGGGGGACTAAAAGAAAAAAGTAAAAAGTACAAAAAAAAAAAACCTGAGTCATTAAATGTGAATTAACCCCTTCCCTAATAAAATTTAAATCTACCCCCTCCCCTTTCCCCATTTTTTTTAAATAAAATAATGTAATAAAAAATAAACATAATCATATGTGGTACCACCTTGTGTGTAAATGTCTGAACTATTAAAATAGAAGGTTAGTCAAACCACTCGGCCAATGGCGTACATGTAAAAAAAAATACCAAAGTGCAAAATTGCGCATTTTTGGTCACTTCATATAACATAATTATTTTTTTATAAAAAGCAATCAAAATAAAAATGGTACCGATAAAAACTAAAGATCACTGCACACAAAAATGAGCCCTCATATAGCCCCAGAAAAATTATAAAAAAGTTATGGGGATCAGAAGAGATCAATTATAGGCATACTAATTTTGGTGCATGAAGTTATAATTTTTTTAAAGTTGTACAATAAAATATAACCTACATAAATTGGCTATCCTTGTAACCGTATGGGCCTACAGAACAAAGATAAGGTGTCATTTTTACCGAAAAGTGCACTGCGTACAAACGGAGGACCCAAAAGTTATAAAATGGTGTTTTGTTTAGTTTGTTTTTTCAATTGCACCCCACAAATATTTTTTTCGCCATAGATTTTGTTATTAAATGATTGATGTCATTACAACGTACAATTGGTGATGCAAAAAACAAGGCCTTATATGTCTGTAGGTGCAAAATTGAAAGTGTTATGATTTTTAGAATGAGAAGAGGAAAAAACGAAAATTGTCCAGGTCCTTAAAGGGGTACTCCGATGGAAAACATAATTTTTTTTTTAAATCAACTGATGCCAGAAAGTTAAACAGACTTGTAAACAACTTCTATTGAAAAATCGTAATCCTTCCAGTACTTATCAGCTGCTGCATGATACAGAGGAAATTATTTTCTTTTTGAATTTCCTTTCTGTCTGACCACAGTGCTCTCTGCTGACATCTCTGTCTATGCCAGGAATTGTCCAGAGTAGGATAGGTATGCTATGGGGATTTCCTCCTACTCTGGACAGTTCCTGACATGGACAGAGGTGTCAGCAGAGAGTACTGTGGTCAGACAGAAAGGAAATTCAAAAAGAAAAGAACTTCCTGTGGAGCATACAGCAGCTGATAAGTACTGGAAGGATTAAGATTTTTAAATAGAAGTCATTTGCAAATCTGTTTAACCTTTTGGCACCAGTAGATTAAAAAAAATAATATTAATAATTCCAGTGCAGTACCCCATTAAGGCCAAAATTGTCTTGGTCTTCAAGGGGTTAAAGTGTTACTATCATTATAAAAACTTTTGACATGTCGCAGGTAGATGTTTAAAATTTTGATCAGTTGGAGTCTCAGTGCTGAGACCTCCACCGATTTCTTGATATAGTCGGGTGAAGCATGCGACAGCAGGGCTCAACATACTAGAATAGAGCCCATCTGCTGCAATAAGTGCCAAGCTGGGGAGTAAAGTGTGCCACTGCTGTGCGCTTCACTCAGCTATATCTAAAGATTGGTGGGGGTTTAGCACTGAGGTCCCAAACTGATCAAAACCTTTGACATGTCTCTGCAAAATAATGCTGCATAATGTTAGAAACACTTTTAAGACTTTCCTGAAACGTTCTGTATACCTGAGACTTTCCACCATTTTTCTAGCCCATTTTAGTACCTGTCCTTATCAGTGTCTGTTGTAGGAAAGATTTCCAGAACTGAACGCAGTATGTCAGATGTGGTCACACTAGAGCTTTTTACAGCGGGATGAGGATGTGCCTAGATAGATAGATGAGTACATAGTGCAAGCAGTTTGGCTGATGTGCAGTTGGAGTCTTTTTAGTCACTGATGGATCCTTTATTCTTTTCTTCAATGAAGAAGTGTCATAGAGGAAGCCATGATGGGATTATACAGTAGCCTCATCCTTTCCTCTCTAATCCATCAATCAGTTAAGACTTAAATATAATGAGCATCTGCCAGTAAGTGTTAATTCACACTGGCTTAAATCTTTCAATCTTTACTTATCATCAGGAACAATAATCCCCGATAACATTTTTGAAATGAGAACATGCAGCAAATATGTCATTTTTTTATTATTATTATTATTATATCCTTTAAGGATAACTATACAATGATTTATAACAAGTTGTGCAATACAATAATCCTGTCTTTTCTATAAACAGATTGACAGCCAGAGATTTGATTGCTTGTTCATAAAGATGTTTACATCTTGTTATTGTTCTTATTCTAGGAATGACATGCATATAAATGTAAGAAAATATAGCACATACTTTAGTTATACTTTTACATTGACGATTAATGAGAAAGATCTCACTTCTGAAGGTTTTCGCCGTTTGGCTAGTAGGAGCCCAGAAAGGTTCTGCCCTGCCTCCTTTGCCTGCCTTCTCCTCTGAGACCATGTGACTCCCAATGAGACTCCCTGAATCCCGCAGTGTCTGCTTTGTGGTCCAGAAGTCACCTTAGGTGCTGAAGAAAAGAACAGAAAAACTTCTAGTTCCCACAGTAAAAAGGAGCCTCCAAAGTTCGACGGGATGGCAAGGCGCTGACATAGACACAGAGGTAAAATGGTAACTGATGTGTTTAATCACCCATGATGCAACGCGTTTCACAGTACAACTGCTTCATCAGGCGATGCCTGATGAAGCAGTTGTACTGTGAAACGCGTTGCATCATGGGTGATTAAACACGTCAGTTCCCATTTTACCTCTGTGTCTGTGTCAGCGCCTTGCTATCCCGTCAAACCTTGGAGGCTCCTATTTATGAACCACTACCGGACGAGGAAAGGCTACAGTCATTTAACATCATTCTACTTCAAACCATTGTGGCACTTGGTGGAGTGTAACCTCCTGGGGTAAGCATGCAAATTGTCTTGCCCCCTCCCCTTGTGCATCCCTGGGTTAATACACTACAGAGCGCTGTCTGTCTTTTGTTTCAGTTCACACAGTAGACACTGGGGATATTGGAGGTGTTCATTGGGGTTACGTGATCAAATAGTCTTAGACAATAGCTCAGTAATCTTTTTTACCTGCAGTATAATTTATCCTGACCCCATCACAAATGCAGAGATTAAAAAAAAAAACGTATTAATTAGGAAAATGTATTAAATATAAAACCTTAATTAAAGGGGTTCTCCACCCCTAGACATCTTATCCCCTATCCACAGCGGTGGGACCCCCACGATCTCCCTGCTGCACCCTGCGTTCATTTAGAGCATCGGGTACAGCGCCGGAGGCTCGTGGTGTCACGACCACGCCCCTTCAATGCAAGTCTATGGGAGGGGGCGTGACATCCGTCACGCCCCCTCCCATAGACTTGCATTGAAGGGGCGTGGTCGTGACATCACGGGCGATGCCTGACTGTGATGTCACAAGCCTCCGCCCCGCATCGCAAGTCAGCTCCATTCCCGGGATCCGGGATGTGTGGGGTGCCGCAGTGGTGGGACCCCCCCGATCAGACATCTATGGGCAGAGTACCCCCTTTAAGCCTTTTAGACTATTAAAACATATGACGCTAAGGTTGAACAGTTACCTCTAACTCATGATCCAAAACTTTATTAATTACATTTTTTATGTATTTTTTAAAGATATTCTTTGCAACATGCTAATTCGTATCACAAGTTTCAAAATAGATTCTCATATTTAGCGAAGTTAATGATAACAATTTTGTATATGATCTATTTCTTTTTAGAGTACAATAAGTTTGGGATAATAATAATAGATGGGGTCCGGAGCCAGATTTAGGCAATGGAGAAATCTTCAATAACCACAGCTCATGTTCTAGTTATCAGATAATTCTTACTGTGGATCAGATTAACTATCTTGTCAACAAAGAGAAAAACCACAGCAAAAACAACAGGTGGGGCGGGGCGGGGGGGGGGGGGTTGCTTGCCAAAATTGGAATGTCAGTATGAATATGTTGCCACTTTAGTTAATGTGGTTGTTCTGGCTACACAGTCTAATTCTAGATGCTCTATTATCAAAGCTTTGGTGGACTTCACACTTATCAGCATAGGGTTCAGTTGATGGGCCCACCATGGCTAGTTGATTTCCAAGAAGGGCTTGTCCAGTAAGGAGCTGCAGCTCCCGTTGGCATCCTTGTAGTTACCTGATGCTCCTGTATTCTTCCTGCTTCTTAGACAAGAGCTCAGTGCAGGACCTGCCCACTCAGTCAATCACTGGCTTAAACTGGACAAAGCTCTAGGGCAGGACAACTCCGCTAAGCCAATCACTGGCCAATTTGGGATACTGCAGCAGCCAGTGATTGGCTGAGTGGACATGTCCTGCACTGAGCTCTCATCTTGGAAACAGGAAGAAGGCAGGAGCATCTGTGGTCTGAAAGGAGATGAACGAGAGCTGCAGCGGCACCAGCCGGGGATCAAGGGTAGGTAAGTATGTATTTTTTGTTCATTTTACCACATCCCCAGCAACATATTGATTTGTTGACAATTCTGGAATATCCCTTTAAGGTTTTCAGAGACAGGTATTTGAAAACCCAGCGATCACTGAAGATAATATACTCTCCATGGGTTTGCAACAATTCAGTTAGCAAATAAAATGTTCTAATAAAATGCCAGAACTGTTATTCTATTAGGATTAGAAAACTGAATGTGACCATTAATAAAACCAGCTCTTTAAAGGGGTACTCTGGAGGAAAAAAATCAACTGGTGCCAGAAAGTTAAACAGATTTGTTAATTACTTCTATCAAAAAATCTTAATCCTTCCAGTATTTATGAGCTGTTCTATGCTCTAGAGAAAGCTGTGTTTCTTTTCAATCTGACCACAATGCTCTCTGCTGACACCTCTGTCCGTGTCAGGAACTGTCCAGAAGCAAATCCCCATAGCAAACCTATCCTGCTCTGCACAGTTCCTGATACAGACAGATGTATCAGCAGAGAGCACTGTGGTCAGACAGAAAAGAACTATACAACTTTCTCTGTGGCATACAGCAGCTGATAAGTACTGGGAGCATTAAAAGACATCTGCAGTGGAAAACACTTATCCTGTGGATCCTGTGTTTTCCGCTGCAGTTGTCCTTTAAGATTTTTATATAAAAGTAATTTGCAAATCTGTTTAACTTTCTGGCGTGAGTTGATTGTCTTACACTTGAATACCCCTTTAAAGCAAAAAAGCAAAGCACATATGTCAGTGTTTGTAGTCTGATTGGGACATGGGGGAATGGGATGTCAAGGTTCACTTTAGTCATACAAGAGTTTTGGCATGTTTAAAGCGGTACTCCGGTGGAAAAGTTTTTTGTATTTTTTTATCAACTGGTGCTAGAAAGTTAAACAGATTGGTAAATTAATTCTATTAAAAAATCTTAATCCTTCCAGGAAATTATTTTCATTTTGGAACACAGTGCTCTCTGCTGACATCACAAGCACAGTGCTCTCTGCTGACATCTCTGTCCATTTTAGGAACTGTCCAGAGCAGCATATGTTTGCTATGGGGATTTTCTCCTACTCTAACAATTCTTAAAATGGACAGAGATGTCAGCAGAGAGCACTATGCTCGTGATTCAGCAAAGAGCTCTGTGTTGCAAAGAATTTCCTCAGTAGTATTCAGTAGCTAATAAGTACTGGAAGGATTAAGATTTTTTATAGAAGTAATTTACAAATCTAAGTAAAGGGAAGGGCACATGCATTCCGGGAGGCCGGAAGAAGCACGCATACATGTGTGAAACAGCCGGCGTAGCCTCCGAGCGCTCCCACTTACCTGCACCAATGCTGTGACCCAGCCTTCCGCGGACCGGACTCCTATACCGAGCTGTCTCCATTGAGCGGTGAGTGCAAGCATGTGCCCTTCCCTTTACTTGTATTGATACTTCACACATTTCGTATGTGCACCCCGCAGGAGACCTATCACGGGCCACCGATACCACGCAGTATCTCCATTACAGGTGCAGTAACCCTTTAGTGTGCTCTCTTCCTTCCTATCTCCCTACGTTATTTTAATTTACAAATGTGTTTAATTTTCTGTCACCAGTTGATTTAAAAAAAAAAAAAGTTTTCCACCAAAGTACCCCTTTAAGGTAGGTAGGCTAAAATACTTCTGCATATCCAGTTGACTTCAATAGTCTATTTCAATATAAAAGACAAAGCTTTAAAGCACCGTTCATAGTGGAAGAAATGCCATTTAATGCTAGAGTCCACACACTATTCCAGTGAAACTGAAAAAAACGAAACTATTGGTGTTTTATTATTATTTGTATCAGTCATCAACATTTTCGTATGTTTTTTTTCCAGGAGGTGGGAAGCATCATTGGGAAGGTCAGTACAGAATCATTTTATTTTATGATTGTTCTAGGCAATGCAATGCCTTGCCAGCCATAAACGTTTCTTTTCTGTGATTTTGTTTCCATAACAGAAAGGTGAGACGGTTAAGAAGATGAGAGAGGAGGTAAGAATATGAAATGTCAGTGTATCCTTCTCAATTTCTGTCAGAGAACAGTGTTTGCGTTCCATCAAAATATTTTCGGCTGCGCCAGGAAAGAGTAAGAGTGTCACTCAGTGGTTGCAAATATTATTTCAGCTGAGATCTCACAGTTTAAAATGACGTTCACATTGTCCTTTTAGTGACTGTTTTTATACCTAAATTAACTAGTCATTCCAATTCTAACGGCCCGACTAACACATGGACTTCAAAGCTCATGGCACCACTTGCTTTCGGTAGAGGACATAGACCCCACACAGATTCTTTTACGCTATAAACAGAAACAAAAATGCGGATCCAGCTCCATCTCTGTAAAAGCTTTTTCCTTTATTTCCCGAACCTGCGTATATATAATCACAAACAAACGTCTACATTGGCCCCATGTGTCTTGCATGTTTCGAAGGTTTGTCTCCCTTAGTCGCAGGACATACGCAGATACATGGGGCCACTTTGGAAATATTTATTTGTGAGGTTCTATGCTAGTTTGGAAATAAAGGAAAATGTTATTGCAGTTTTGTTTCCATTCACACAATTAAATTGACTTTTTATTGTACTCTGACCATTTTTGTACTTGAGGATGATAGTGTGGTCGCCAACAGAAGATTGCCTTGTAAGTGTGGGGGCCGGATTACAGGAACTGTGTTGTGTGCTTATGTGTTTGTGAAAATGAGCAGCCCCCACTCTTAAAAAGCTTTCAAAAGTTCCTGATCATGTATAGAATATACAGGATATTTAAAGGGAAACTCATAGTAGGGTCACCATCATAATTGGTGAAAAGAGCAAGTGGAGTAGTTGTCCATGAAAAACAATCAAGCTCTGTTTCCGAAGAGAGTTACTGAAGCAGAAAAGTTGAAATTGGATTGGTTACTATATAAACCTCCACTTTTCCTCCATACCCTTTTAGAGTTTCAGATTATAGGCACCCAAGGAGAAAACCTAATAAAATGCACCTTTTTGGTCAAATCCGTTATGTTATAACCCATACACTATAGAAGTAAAATTGTTGGTATTCTGTGTTCGTCATCATGAAGTCTATTTCCCATGGAGCCAGTAATGGCCTGTGCCTAATAATGAGCTAATCAAAAAGTGTCTCCGCAATGTGAACTGCAGCACACAAG
The DNA here is from genome assembly GCF_029499605.1 of Hyla sarda. Taxonomy (NCBI): domain Eukaryota; kingdom Metazoa; phylum Chordata; class Amphibia; order Anura; family Hylidae; genus Hyla; species Hyla sarda. The sequence goes on along the minus strand of NC_079193.1, from coordinate 172,680,555 downwards.
TCACTTTATAGTTAATCAAATCGTTCACAATCAAAGATTAAAAGAGAGAGGCAAACTCTTCTAGATTCAATTATAAAGACTTCAGAAAGTCCATCATGTGTAATGGTCTACAAAGCTCCATGAGGCTAATTGTTAAACAGAATATTTCAGAACAAACTCACTAGTTCTTCTACAGGCTTATTGTAACCCCTACAGGGGTTCTCCGCCCTAGACATCTTATCCTCTATCCAAAGGACGCCATGACCACACACCCTCAATGCAAGTCTATAGGAAGGGGCGTGACTGCCGTCACGCCCCTTCCCATAGACTTGCATTGAGGGGGCATGGCCATGACATCACAAGCACGGCCCTGATGTCCAGAGCCTCTGTCCCGCATCGCCAGTCACAGAGCGAACTTCGGATTGTGTGGGGTGCCACAGCCGAGATCATAGGTGTCCCCAGTGGTGGGACCCCCGCAATCAGACATCTTATCCCCTATCCTTTGAATAGGGGATAAGATGTCTAGGGGTGGAGTACCCTGTTAAGAACCTGGACAATTTGGGATTTCGGTACCCAGACCCATTTTTCGATGCTAGCATGTGTGACTTTATGTTGTCATAACTCTAGAATGCTTTATTTATCCACTCATTACTACTTACTTACCTAAAAGGGATAATAACATAGTAACATAAGGGGGCATTTATCATTGTAGGTGTAAGCGAAGCATTTTTCTACACCTTTTTTTTGTGTGCTGGTAATGTGTAGGAGCACCACATTTATTAAATTGTCGCAGGGCATTTGTTAAATTTTGTGCAGGTAAGCATTTTCTGAAATGTCTTTCTTCATATACACCAAAAAGCTAGTGTTTAGTCTTTAGTTAGGGCTGGTGTTTAGTCTCAGTTGATAAAATCATTACCCCTGTATAAGACTAACCTTAACCTCTTGGGGAGGTGACCCCGCATCATATCGGGTCGGTCCTGGCATCTAACGGTAGCCCCAACCCAGCGCTAATAGCGCGCATCACCGATTGTGGTGACGAGCGCTATTAACCCTTTAGATGCAGCGTTAAAAGTTGATCACCGTGTCCAAACTGTAAAAAAAAGAATTCCCGGCAGCTCAGTGGGGCTGACCGGGACCACCACATTGAAACCACGGTGTTCCGATTAGCTAGGACTCGAGCGAAGGGTCCGTTACCTGCCTCAGGCATGTCCGATCGGTGATTGATTGCTCCAAGCCTGAGATCCAGAACTATAAAAATACATTGGTAATTAAACTGCACGGTCAATTCCAAAGTCCAAAATAGCATATTTTTGGTCATTTTTTATACCATTAAAAAAATGAATAAAAAGCGATCAAAAAGTCCGATCAAAAAAGGCTCAAAAACTAAGCCCTCATACCGGCAAGTACGCAGAAGTTATATAATATAGTTATAGGGGTCAGAAGATGACAATTTTACACATATAAATTTTCCTGCATGTAGTTATGATTTTTTCCAGAAGTACGACAAAATCAAACCTATATAAGTAGGGTATCATTTTAATCCTATGGACCTACAGAATAAAGATAAGGTGTCATTTTTACTGAAAAATGTACTGCGTAGAAACGGAAGCCCCCAAAATTTACAAAATGGTGTTTTTTCTTCAAGTTTTACATGATTTTTTAAAATTGGTTTTGCCGTAGATTTTTGGGTAAAATGACCGATGTCAATACAAAGTAGAATTGGTGGTGCAAAAAATAAGCCATCATTTGGGTCTGTAGGTGCAAAATTGAAAGGGTTATGAATTTTAAAGGTGAGGAAGAAAAAACTAAAGTGCAAAACCAGAAAAACCCTAAGTCCCCAGGGGTTAACAGCTGGCCTGTACACACTTTAAAAAAAAAAAGAAGTGTAAACCAAAAAGGCGCAAAAAATAGCCTGAGGTGCAGCGCTGTGCCAAATGTGAGACAAATCTACACACAAAAACATCTCTAAAGACAATGATAAATGCCCCCATAGTATGTAAGTGGGAAAAGGATGTATGTCCATCCAATTCACCCTACTACCCTGCAGTGTTGATCCAGAGATAGACAAAAAAACACAAGGTAGAACCAATTTTCCTAATCTCTGTATTGCCCATTTCTATATTTGTACCCTGTAATCGAATAGCCCTGAAGCTGCCCATAAACATGACAGACTTTGATTGGCTAACGTGGCCAATCATTCATACTTGTCCAGCCATGTCCTTGTTATATAAAGATGATCTGATCTAACTAGTGATATATATAGAGAAAGAGAGAGAGACACAACTTTTTCCTTTTTGTGAGCATTATTTGCATATTTTTTGCATTACAGAGTGGAGCACGGATCAATATATCAGAAGGCTCCTGCCCAGAAAGAATTGTAACAATCACAGGACCAACAGATGCAATTTTTAAAGCTTTTTCAATGATTGCACTAAAATTTGAAGAGGTGAGTAAACAAAGCCTTGTATTTAAAAAAAAACTTATGAGGTGTTATGCTAAAAAATTTCTGCAACACAGTACAAAATTATAAATGCGATATATTCTGATTATCTGATCATTTCTGTCTTAAAGGGGTATTCCATGAAAAAACTTTTTTCTTTCTGTCTGATAACAGTGATTTCTGCTGACACCTCTGTCTGTCTCAGGAACTGTCCAGAGTAGCAGCAAATCCCCCTAGCAAACCTCTCCTGCTCTGGACAGTTCCTGAGACAGACAGAGGTGTCAGCAGAGAGCACTGTTGTCAGACAGAAAAGAAAAACTCAGCTTCAGCAGCTGATAAGTACTGGTAGGATTAAGATTTCTTAACAGAAGTAATTTACACATCTGCTTAACTTTCTGGAGCCAGTTGATATAAACATTTTTTTTTAAGGAATACCCCTTTAAACAAGTTTTCTGAGTTAATACGATTGATGGTCTTGATAGGCCATTAATTCTGATTGGCAAGCTGCAAACACATGGCACCCCTGCCGATCAGCTGCTCGGCACCTTTGGTCACCACACTTCACAGTGAACAGGGACAGAAACAGTTGGCTCCATTCACTGTGTAGGGGTAGTGCTGTGTTCTTGCAGCTCAAGTGACCAGGAGATCAACTGCAGTAACCAGTCCTAGCCCCTAGCCTCTATGCAGTTAACCAGGCCAACTGATAGCCCAGAAAAGTGTTTCTTCATCTAAAGCAACCCCTTAAATATAAAGCTCTGACTCCTTAGAATCCATGGAAAGTTACTGTTTCTGCTGATGCAGGAGAACTATAACATTACATAGTAGCCATTCAAATAAATGTATACCAAGGAGTAGAACAAGACTTTGGAGAGGTTAAGGAACTAGTCGGCGCTGACCGGGATGATGACAACGGGACACACGATCGTCCGAATGAACACTTTATTAACCACAAGTCTTGTTTTACTTCTTGGTATATGTTTATATAAGAAAGGCTGCAGAAAGGATATCTGCTTCGCATACAAACGCTCTCCATTATTGTGTATGCGGGTACACAACCTGTATTGGTAAGTGGTTGCCTAGCCCCTCCCCCCTTTCCATGGGATTACTAGCGATACTCCCCATGGAGCACCTCTTCTTTTTTTTTCTACATTCAAATAAATGGGAGTCCACCAGATGGCAGGCCTATCTGCCAATCTATACATTGTGACCAGTCTCAGACTGTGTCACATCAGTCATTTGATGTTATCTGTGTTCTACTCTTTGATTGCCGATCCACTTGATATGTATATAATGTTATGGAACACGTTCAAACTTTTGGAATTTTGTCTCTGGCCTAAACTATAGAAACAGTCAAGGCGTCACTAATTTTTGGTAATTTTTCTGGTGTTTGTTTTAGAAACCAACACAAATTACCTAATGCTCCGCTTAATGGCGAAAAAGCAGCTTCATTCACTTAAAACGCTTTTAGCTGTAACAGTGCTGGAACAGGAATAATGGGTCAATTTGCAAGATGTTTGATCCTTTCTTTTGCCTTTCTGTAGAGTTTAGGGAGAAGCAATTGCTTCCAGTAATGCACATTAATGGCAAAAAAAGGAAAAGCCCTTACAGTCTGGTCCCAGAGCGGATAGAAATTGAAAGAATAATTGCATACTTTCAACTGTGGAACTGTATGATTCAATTATGTATTGATGTCAATGTTTTACATTTCTGAGAGTATACATTTCAGTCACCTAAAGGATTTTTTTTTCTTTTTTGCTTCATCTAAGTGGTTTCATTTTATGTAGCGCTGGAATTACACAATTAAATAAAGCAACGTGTGGAATATTTGGATTATGTATCAGCAGTATGTATTTGTTTCATTACGTATAATGCCAGCCACCAGCTGTTTACCCTTCATAGATTTTAGTACCATACATTTTTCCATTCATGGGAGCAATTCGGCATGAAATTCATCAGTAGCTTCAAAGTTAATTGTCTGGCAAGAAATGTGATGTTCTATGCACCAGGTTAGGAAATTAACAGAATCTAATGGCTGTTTAATATCCTAAATAACCAGTAATCCTAATGCCCCATCGTATGGCTATTACTAGGATTGTTCCCAGAAAGCTGTATGCAGTGGGTTTGGGTTGCTTTGTAACCCATGCACAGTTTAAAGTCATCTTTTCCAGATTCAATTTGTTGGGGGGATGTGCCCCCAATGCCGGCAGGGCGTAGAGCAGTTGTGGGGACCACCATCATTACTGCATAGCAGGGTATTAGCGACTTTTTTAAACCATGATTTTTAAGTACAGCTCCAAGATCCTACATTCCATTATTTGATTTTAGATGTTTTTCACTGGGGTTTTAATATTGAAGTAAATATTATGCACTACAGGTCAATACAGGTCAATACATTTTACTGTTTAATGATGGAAGTTGAGGAGTTGGGGGTAATGAATAGGTTTAGTAAGCAATTTCTTACAATGTACCCCATTTGTTCTCAAGAAACTAGAATATTGATATATGTGTATGGTCATACCCCTCCCATAGACTTGCTTTGAGGGGACGTGGCCGTGATGTCACGAGCGGGGTGCAGCCGTGACGTCGTGAGTCGTGATGTCCGGCGCTTCCCCTTACGCTCTAAATGAATGCCAGGTACAGCAGAAAGACCGCGGGGGGCCCCAGCAGGGGACCACCGCGATCAGATATCATATCCCCTATTCAGTCATTTTAATCCCTTATTAAAAGGGTATTCTGAAATTAAACAGTTGCACTATAATGAAATAAATGCACCCCACCCTACCCAACCCCCCTACGCCCCCCCCCCCCCCCGGGCCCCCACAGCTCCAAGCCTGAGTACTCCATAAATGTGCCACTTCCTTCTTCCTGTGACATGTCATCCCTGTAGCAAATAAATGTCCACTCATCTACTAACTGACCGCGGGGACAGGCATCACAGGGAGAAGGAAGGAGTAGACTGAGATGAAAAATGAATTCAAGAAATACTAAAACACTGTATCCATTGTATTCATTCGGAATTCAGGATCCACTACTAGTTTTGGATTTTATACCAAAAGAAAACAAAATCAACAGTAAAATAATAATAATAATTATTATTATTATTAATAGTCGTAATAATAATATTAATAAAGTGTTTGACTGAGGACTTACTAAATATATTAGGCAGATAGTATTTCTTTCCTCCACCCATGACAAGGTGACTCTTACTGAAGTAATTGGTACCACTTAGGTAATACAAAGAATTTGACTTAGCCTTTTGTTTACTTGTACCCAAATGAATGATCACTCCACACTCTGACTCTTCAAAGTAATTCAAGAGAAAAGTATGACTGGTCGTTGCGCTGCAATGTAAACCAAGTCAAATTATTTAAGCAGGGATTTGAACGCGTGAAGCTCTGGTTACATAGATACCATACACTGGAATTTCAGACATAGGAGTAATTCATGCATGGAGATATATTTTCTGTATGCTCACAGTTTATAAAGCCTTATATTTGGCATATACAACATAAAATGATACCTAAACTTTCTATTTATATTACTTTCCCCTTTGCCTAGTTTAACAATTGAATTATAAACAATAGCATTTTACTGCATTTTACTGCAGTTTTTTTTTATACTTTTTGACATGAAGGCCATATCTAGACCATGCTGTGTTTAACAAATAAAGACAAAATCCCCAAAAATACTGAAACAAAACAAATAAATGTTTAGTTATACCTTATAGACTTTAAAGCATCACTGTCATTTGAATAAACTTTGACATGGTTTTATACCCCGTGACGGTATAATCCCGCCCATTATCTGATATTCACTCCTATTATTAAGACTAAGTTCACGCCCGTCTGATGATTTCCTCGATTGTCAGACATAGTCCTTAAAGGAAAACTGTCAGCAAGTTCACCCACACTAAACCCAATACACTGGGTTATAGTGTGGGTGAACAGGAGTTCACGCAGGGGTCACTTAAATTTTTTTGATGGGTTGCCACCGAGTTTTCATCATGTAAAGTCCCGTAATTCACCCCCTTTAGTTGCACTCTGCAGGCATGTCCCCCGTCGGCAGTCATACTTTGGGTCCCGGAGGAAGGTGCCTAAGCCCTCCCCCCTTATTCGCATGTGCATTTTCTTCAACTCCACGTCATAGTGATGTGGAGTCACACGCCCCCTGAGTGCTGCGCTCTGTATACAGAGCACATGCGCTAAAGATTTTACGCAGCTCTTAAGTCCTGAAGACATGAGAGCTGTGCATCCCGGAGAGCGCTCTGGAGAGTGCGGCGGGCCATCACTACTGCCGACTTCCGTAGCGAGGGCCCGGCACATGTACGCTCTCCGGGACGCACAGCTCTCACGTCATCATGACATAAGAGCTGCATAAAATCCTCAACGCATACAGAGCGCAGCGCTCAGGGGGCATGTGACTCCACATCCCTAGGACGTGTAGTTGAAGAAAATGCATATGCAAATAAGGGGGGCGGGCTCAGGCACTTTCCTCCGGGACCCAAAGTATGACTGCCGGCGGGGGACACGCCTGTAGAGCGCAACTAAAGGGGGTGAATTACGGGACTTTACAGGACGAAAACACAGCGGCAACCCAACAAAAAAATGTAAGTGACCCCTGCATGAACTCCTGTTCACCCACACTATAACCCAGTGTATTGGATTTTTTTGTGGGTGAACTTGCTGACAGTTTTCCTTTAAAGCTAGAGTCAGGGTTAATATAGGCTTTTACCCTTAAGAGGTTGTGCAAGCTGTGAAATAGGGGATGGTAGTCCCCTACACAAATTAATGGGAAGCAGTTAGCAGCTACCTGTAAATGTGTGAGGAAAAGCACTGGCATATACGGGTAAATGATTACATTAAATATATATAATTATACGGGTAAATGATTACATTAAATATATATAATTATACGGGTAAATTATTACTTTAAATATATATAATTATATGGGTAAATGTCCTTTCCCTCTTTTTGGTTAGCTGAGTTGACTGTCACCTTAGTGGAATTAGTAGTATACTTGCTGGCAGGTAGGGATCCAAAGGTCAAGCCTTGATCAGTAGCTTGCAGTTAACCGGTGTGGCCCACCAATTTCTCATTCCACACAGGAGTTACCTCAATGGAGTTTATACATATCATGAAGGAGTTTTGAAAGTTGGATGACAGCTGTAACTGTTGGGGGTTTTTGTTGTTTTTTTGTTGGGGTTTTGTTTATGTTCTTTAATTGCATAGAGGGTGTTGTTGAGCTACAATAAGTAAGACCTATTATAGTTCTTGAGCTGCGCTGGGCATACACCACGCTGACAAATACCATACTTGCTGCATTCTGATTACATCCTGGTGACGCCAAAGCAGTACCAATATTACTTAAAGGGGTACTCTGCCCCTAGACATCTTATCCCCTATCCGTCACACCCCCTTCCATAGACTTGCATTAAGGGGACGTGGCCGTGACGTGACAAGCCTCTAGCACTAAACGAACGCCGGGTGCAGCAGGGAGATCTAGGGGCGGAGTACCCCTTTAACATGGCACCTCTTGAATTGAAATGCCTTTTGATTTTTTGCTGCTGCTGTCCCTTTCTTCAGCGATGGTTCAAAAGTTCCATGTCATGTATAATAAATGCACAGCATCACAATGCCTGAACCTAAGGAGGTGTTTTTACAGCTGCATGTCACAGCTTCTGCCGCAAGCCCTGGTGTCTGTCTTGTACATTCCGATCACACTTCTGAATTGCTATTATCTTCCCGCTATAATTAGAAGTCCACATCTGAACATTATACTCCCTGCGCTGTCAAGAACAAGTTCTTCTTTTGTTGGCTGTGACCCCATGGCACTTATTTCTTAGTACCATTTGAAATGACATTCTTCACTTCACTCCATACATTAGCGTGGTGACTTATTTATACATTCCAGACTGCTTTTACTGAAACAATTCCGGGTCAGGAAGCTTCTATGTGTTGTAGCTCATTAACTTCTGTATTTTTAGATGCGTTGAAGTCCTGGTACATGCATATGTCAGTGGCAGACCTGCTTGCTTGCACTTGTTCATTTGCAGCTCTAGTTGGTTTAACCTTTGGGAAAAACCTGACAGGCTGTGATGACCAACGCTGCATATTTGTGAACGGACGTTTTCCACCTTAGGAATGAATGTTTTGTAACAGAGAATCTATTGAACCCTGTTGTGTTATCGCTTCTGCTATATAAAGGGAAGGTTAGGAAAGTCTGTCTAGCATCTATCAACAGACATACATTTTCAGTATCCAAAAAGTTGGCAAGGGTCCTGCTATTCTGAAATGTCTGTTTTAGTGAAGACTTTTATTCCTCATGAAATAACAATTCTGGACAATCTTTTGTAAGGACACTGGGAGGGGAATTTAGGAAGACCAACATTTCACGCATTGGTGTTATCTTAAAATGTGCTGGCAAAAAGATGGTTCAAGATTTATTAAAGCAGTAGTGCAGTGAAACATATCTTATCCCCTAAGTTATAGATCGCAGGAGGGGGGGGGGTCCAACCGACCGATCGACCGATCTCCTGATCTGGGCCCCAGCAGTCTGCTGGAAGTGGCAGTTCCGACCCCCACAGGCAGCTGCATCTGACACGCCCCCTCCATGTATCTCTATGGGATACATGGAGGGGGCATGCCGGCCGCTGCTCCGTGCGGGGTCAGCATACCACCTTCCAGCAGACTGCCTGGGCAATGGCCAGGAGATCGTGAGGGTCCCAGCAGTAGGACCCCCGCAATCTATAACTTATCCCCTATCCATTTGATAGGGGATAGGTTATGTTTCACTACAGAACTCCTTTAAAAACCTTTGCACATATTTCTTACTCCCAAAGCACCATACTTTAAAATGCACTCCAACGGGGGGGCGTGTCCTGCAGTGCATGGCGGCGGTCGCATAAACCTTGTGCTCCGCTGCAGCCCAGGCCTAATAGCGGCTAAACAGCATTGATCCTGAGCATATCGCTACGGCAATTGTGCCCACCGGTACCTGATCTGTCGGGGCACCTGATGATGACCCGGAGGCGAGGGAAAAAGAGCCCACTGAAGCTCACGGCGTTCTTTCCTGCTGCAGAGGCCTCACAAGATGGCGCGGCTCTGTGCGGGTCAGCGTCTCCGGCTACTGGAAGTGCCTCACCAGCGTCTTCATCCTCTCAGACGGGCTGCGCCCTGGAGGCTTCTCCTTCAACTCCTCCGATTCTCCTGACAGGCTGGTCGCCTTCGGTGCAGCAGGACCCGCAGGTACCGTTTTCCCCGATCTCTTCCAAGCCACTGGGAGCGGGGACCCTGCATACTAGAGGCCCAGGAGGCCCTGATGGGAGCTCTTCGTCGGCGCCCCTAACTGAACCTATTATGAGGGGGCTTCTCGCTGAGTTACATACCTCCATTCAGGGCGACATTAAGGCAGCCGTGTCCAATATACAGCATGAGATCTCCTCTCTTGGACACCGCACATCGCACATTGAGAACAAGATGGCGGAACTCACCTCTTCTCATAATGAAGTAGTGGACCTAGCTAATGGCCTGGAGGATGAGGTTACCGCTCTACAACTTAAGATAGCAGATATGGAGGACAGGTCTCGCCGCAACAATTTATGGGTGAGAGGGGTGCCGGAGTCTGTGAAAACGGAGGACCTCAACACCTTCCTAACGGATTATTTTGCATTGTTGCTGCCTCAGGCTTCCACCCTAGATCTGCTAATGGACAGAGTCCACAGGCTCCCTAAGCCCAAAACCCTACCTGCTGCTACACCAAGGGATGTGATTCTGCGCCTTCACTTTTACCATATTAAGGAGCAATTGATGTTGGTGGCGCTCCTCACCCTCCCTACCAGATGGGTATTCGGGACTCCAACTTTACACGGATCTATCTGCTGCCACTCTAGCCAGGAGACGTGAGTTCAGTGCAGGGACTAAAGCTCTCAGAGAAAAAGGGATCCCTTATAAATGGGGATTCCCTGTGAAATTGATTGTCACCAATAAGGGGTCCAAACATGTGGTCTCTTCCCCGGAGACCCTATTGCAACTGTGTGCGGAATGGAACTTGCCTGTTGATCTGACTGCTCAGAGGTCCCTGGACATACCACATGCTGCAAAGATAGCTGAGGAATGGAAGGTTGTCTCCCACCGCAAGAAAAAAATCAAGACATGAACTGTTTCTCTGCCTTTAGACAGGCCTGTCCGACTTGACTCACTGGCTTGCGACTGGGGTATCCTTCCCCATCCTTTGGGTTACTTATCCTCTTAGTGCTCTGGATACTTTTCCTGAATGTTTAAACATTCGGCCTAACTGCAGTCGAATGTACTTACCTACCCCCATTAAGACCTACCACATGGTCTTTACTACTGCTTGCTCAATTTATCTGTTCTTTGTTGTTCGTTCTGTTTACTTGTTTTCTGTCCCGTTGGTCCTCCATCACTTACTTTCTCTGATATTGGATATGAGAGGCTCCTCTTGCGAGCTGCTAAGTGTAGATGTATCCTCTTCGACGGGAGTACCTGCTCCTTCTCAGTTTACTGTGCTAATGGTTCTGCTTTGCGTTGATGTATACTTTAATTATGGTTATTAAGGTTGTGTCTATGAATGTGCGGGGTCTTAACTCACCGTATAAAAGGTCTCTGGTGTGGAGGGAGGCTAGACGCCTGGCGGCCGATATCCTCTGTATACAAGAATCCCATTTATTAGCCCTAGATGCCCATAGACTCCAAAATAAGAGATATCCACATATCTATCAAGCGCATGCTGTTCACAAGAAGGGAGGAGTGGCGATTGCATTTAAGAACACCCTGACGGTTACTGTCCAGCACTCTGTGATAGATGATAGAGGTCGTTTTATAATTATTGTGTGCCTACTAAACAATGTTCAATATACCTTATGCTCCTTATATGCGCCTAATGCGAAACAGTGTACCTTCCTCAGGGCATTCTTGCGCAAATTGGAGTCCTTGAGAAGGGGACACTGCTTACTGCTAGGAGATTTTAATATGACCATGTGGCCTAGTGTAGATTCTACTTCGCCCAGTTTGAAAAAAGAACCCACCGGTTTCTTCACTAGTGTGTCCCAAAATGACCTATATGATGTTTGGCGTATATCCCACCCCACGGAAAGGGACTTCACCTTCTTTTCTCATGTGCATAAGATATACACCAGAATAGATTACGCCCTTACCTCCCACTCTCTCCTATCATTGGTTTCAGAGACCCAAATTATGCCCATAGAATGGTCGGACCATTCCCCCATAAGCGTAACCATTAAAGAATCGCATAGCCCCCGCCCGACCTATATTTGGAGACTTAACCCACTAATACTCCATAATCCTGAATACTCTGAAGCGACCAAGTTGGCGGTTGATGCCTACTTCCGCATTAATGATACTGGTGATGTCACAGACCCCATGCTTTGGTGTGCGTTTAAGGCTACAATTAGGGGCCACTTTATTAGCCAAACAGCCTATGACAGGAAGCTCCGCCAGACCAAAACACTAGAACTCCAACAGCGCCTTGCAGAATTACATAGGCGCAATAAGACCTCGTACTCTCCATCACTAGTAGGAGAAATTTCTCAGGTTAGTGCTACCCTACACTCCCTCTCTTTACACAGCTATGAGATGGCACTGAGAAGGCTCAAAATGACATGGTATTGGCAGGGTAATAGATCTGGCTCTATACTGGCTAAACAACTTAAAAAACGTCAGGATAAGGGGAGAATCCCCTTCCTTACTAAATCTGATGGTTCTATAGTTACTGACCCTCAAAGTATAGCCAATTGTTTTGCAGATTTTTATAGCAAATTATACAATCTTCAACATGACATTGCTACTCCACAGCCTGATGAAGCAGTTATCTCTTCTTTTCTGTCCTCTATGTCCCTCCCCTCTCTGTCCTCGGACCAAGCATCTGATCTTTGCTCTCCCTTCTCCACAGAAGAAATTCTTGAATGTGTGCGTTCCCTCAAGCCCTCGAAGTCACCTGGCCCTGATGGTATTACAAATGAATTCTATAAGCGATTTGGCCCTTCCGTAGCTCCCTTTTTGACCAGAGCCTTTAACCGTATTAGGGAGAACGGTGTGCCCCCTAAAGAGATGTTGGATGCTCTGGTCATTACCATACCTAAACCTGGTAAGCCACTGGACTCTACCCTAAATTACAGACCAATTTCTCTCCTAAATAGTGATATTAAATTGTATGCCCTGGCTCTTGCTGCTAGGTTGAATAGGGTTTTGCCGGACCTAATTCACAGGGACCAGGTTGGCTTCGTCAAGGGTCGTCAAACGGTGGATGGTACGAGACGCTTTCTCGACATCATCACAAAAGCGCATTCCGATCGGACGCCTTCTCTCTTGCTATCCCTTGATGCGGAGAAGGCGTTCGATCGAGTGCACTGGGGATATTTGCGAAGTGTGCTGCGTAAGTTTGGTTTTCCCCACTCTTTGGAATCCGCCATTATGGCACTATATACGCTCCCATCTGCTAGAATTTACACGATGGGTACCCTTTCCAATAGTTTCTCACTTAGCAATGGGACAAGACAGGGGTGCCCACTATCCCCTCTTATATTTACCTTAGTTATGGAGCCGCTTGCTCAATCCATCAGGGACTCCCCAGACATTGCGGGCATTCAAATAGGAAAAGTAGACCACAGGATTGGCTTGTTTGCCGACGATGTTATCATTAGTCTCTCCAACCCCCTGAGCTCTTTAGGCCCAGTTATGGACATTATTGATGCCTTTAGCCGAGTTAGCTTTTATAAGATTAACCCCACAAAGTCGTGTATCTTACCATTGCAGATACCCACTGAGCAACAGAGAGTGCTACAAGCTAAATATCCCTTTCAATGGGTCACTGACCAGATTCCTTACCTAGGCATAGTCCTTACTGCGTTGCCTGATAAGACAATTGCTTCTAATTTTGCTGTTGTGCGGTCCCAGCTTACCAAGGAAATTGATAACTTCTCCAAGCTTCCTGTCTCATGGGCGGGACGTGTTGCCTCTGCTAAGATGATGCTGCTCCCTAAAATTTTATATTTTTTTAGATGCCTGCCGATGATAATGCCCGCCTCCTTCCTCTCACAACTACAGAGAATGCTCTTACGATTTATTTGGGATGGCAAGCACCCTAGGGTTGGTGCGAATATATTGTATCGCCCTGTGCATGAGGGGGGTATGGGGGTGCCAAACCTTAAAATGTACTATCACGCTGTTCTACTCGATCAGCTTAAAAAATGGTGGTGGCAGGACGCTCCCCCCCTGTGGGTAGATATTGAAGCTGCTGTCCTCAATGTCTCTAATTTTAATAACTTTCTCTGGGCATTGCGCTTTAACCCTACCTTTGCTCCCTCTTCTCCTTTCTCTACTATTGCGGCTGCTATCAGGTTGTGGAGTAAGGTGGCGCGGATTAAAAGTCTTTGTCCACCTAGAGTGAAGGATATCCCTTTAGCTGCTATAGGAGACTATATTCTAGATATAGATTTTAAGCCCTGGATAGATGCGGGCATCCTCACTGTGGCATTGATTAGCGATGCTAATGGGTTGATGCCTTTCACTGATATTGTACGCATGTTCTCTATATCACAGAAAGACTTTTACAAATATTTGAGGCTTAGACATTTTTTGAGATCCCTCCCTTGGGATAGCTCTCGGCCTCGCACTGCGTATGAACATCATTTCCTGTGCAGGGACTCCTTTACTAGGGGTATCTCCCTTGCTTATGTAGCTTTGACTGAGGCGGAGGGGGAAATGATCAGTACGTTTAAGTCCAGATGGGAGGAGGACCTGGCACGCAGATTCACGGCTGAGCAGTGGAGCTTTGTCTTTAACATGCACAAAAAATATTCTAAATGTGTTAACCATTTCGAAGCTTCCAGGAAGCTCCTATACCGATGGTACTACACGCCGGTTCGTCTGGCTAAAATATACCCTACCACCTCCCCAGTGTGTTGGCGATGTAACCGGGAAAGTGGTACCTTGCTACACGTGTGGTGGACTTGCCCGTTAATTGCACCTCTTTGGACCAAAATTAAAAAGTTATTGGACAACCTAGTGGATTGCCCCTTCTCATGGGGCCCAGAGAGTGCGCTACTATTCCTGTCCCTAGAACAAGTTCCCCCGCATTATATGACCATTTTATATCATATTCTGACAGTTGTGAGGGCTCACATTGCTCGGAGGTGGAAGTCGACTGAGGTGCCGGGTCTTCCTGCCATTCTGGCGGAGGTTCATAGTAACCTCGTGTTGGAGGGATTGATAGCGAAGAGGTGTGGGGCTTCTAATAGCCGTATAGCTACTCTGTCCCAGTGGACGGACAGTTGTTCGACCCCAGTTAGGGTCGTAGATTAGCTAATTGTGTATGCACGATGTATCTCACTCTGATATGTGTATTATGATATGTGTATTATGATTATGATTGTATTCGTGGTCTCTCATTCCTTGTTTTATACTTTATATATTGAGGACCTTACTGTTGTTCTGTTGGTTCTGCTCCTTTAATAGGTGCATAACTGTACTGGTTTGTGTTATATGAAAATTTATAAATAAAGTTTAAAAAAAAAAAAAATGCACTCCAACCATGAGCTGGAGTAGATTTCTGATATAACTTGCCAATTTCTGGTGTATGTTATTTTACATTGGCCAGGCCATGGGATACCACACCCCTCCCGCCAGAACAGATGAAAAGTCTCAAACCATGGCACGTGCAAATGTTACTGTTATTCTTCCTGGTAATGTGCACCATTCTCTTCATCATAAAAGTGTGTTCTTACCCAAACAGACATTGTCCGGTCATTGTGCACCATGCCAGTATGTATGGACATACCCTCTTTGTAAGAGGAATAGTAACAGTCGTTACCTTAGATCAACAGTACCCGGAGGAGTAACGGAGCAATGGAACAAAGTAGAGTCTTCATAAAAGATTGCTCAGCATCATTTCACAGGAAACACAACTATTTTCTAAAAAAAATAAAGACATCAGGAGAGGCCACAGGTTTTCTTTAACAGCGAAGCAACACAGGACATACATGCTCTGGGTGGCTGGTACTTACCAGACAAAGATGTAAATGTACCTACTGCAGTGTTTACTGTATATAAAGCAAGCGCAGGCTTTATAGGCAGCAAGTGACAGCAATAATGACGGACATCATTGATAATGCTGATGTTAGCCATTTACCCTTTAGATGTCATAATCAATGCCCATCACGGCACCTAAGGGGTAAAAAAAAAAAGTGTCAGTGGGTTTGGGGCACTTATCAGACCCCCGGCAGCACAATTGCAGAGGTATGATGAGTTAAAATGGTGTCCAGAGGGCTCCTCCTTACCTCCATGTCGCTGATCATCTCTCTTCTGATACAGACTGTCTTAGGCAGACTAATCTAGACTAATCACTAAGCAATGCTATGGCATATTACTGTATAGTCAAAGCAATTGAATGATTGCTTATAATGGTCCCCATGAGGACTATAAAAGTGTAATATAAACAATAAAAAAAGTTTTAAGAAACATATAAGCGCTGCTCTAAACCTGGGAATATTGTCGAAGGTCTCCTCTAATGGCACATGTGACCTCTCCTTTATGTTACAATCTTTTGTTTTCTAAATGTAAATTTGCCATACTGTATTTGCTGGGACATAAAATTGAAGGCTTTTCTTGTTAATATAAAATATATTGCACGTGTTTCAGATGAATGCACATAACTGGTGATATATAAATGTGCCCCAAAATGTATTGTCAGGCAATTCCAGACATCTGTAGCACTGCCAGATAGCTTCTCCACTGTGGTTTACAGAATCGTGTAGAAAGTTAAGGGAAGGACAGCTGCTGATTATTGTATCTCTGGGTTTTGTAAATTATTGGAGGATTTGTCTTAATCCCTTAAAGCATTTCTCAACAGGTGTCACTTATATTATTTAAATCAGGCAACTAATACCATTCATACAAGCCAGCTAAATTATTCTAGTCCTCTTTAATCCAGTCAAAACAAGCCATTGGTATGGAAACACAATATACTGCGGAACTGTGTTATTGTCTCCTTGAATATATTACAAGGTGACAAAATGATCGGCCAGCGGAGACAATTATGTTTGGATACCTAAACATTATATACATAACAATTCTCTTATTTTTGATCCATGTTCATGAACCCATTTATAGAGGGTATTCAAGTTACAGACTTAACTAGTGAAGCACCAAAAATAAAATGCCAAAACACAAATGTAGCTGAGTGGATATGTTAAAGTGGTACTCTACCCCTATCCAAAGGATAGGGGATAAGATGTCTGATTGCAGGGGGTCCCGCCACTGGGGACCCCCGCGATCTCCCTGCTGCACCCGACGTTCGTTTAGAGCGTTGGGTGCAGTGCCGGAGGCTCGTGACATTGACAGTCACGGCCCGCTCATGATGTCACAGCCACGCCCCCTCCCATAGACTTGCATTGAGGGTGCGTGGCCGTGACGTCACAAGCAGGGGTGACTGTGATGTCACAAATCTCTTTCTGCCACGCATCACCAGCCATCAGAAATGGAGCAAAGTTCGCTCCATTCACCGGATGTCTGGGGTGCCGCAGACAAGATCGTGGGGGTCCTCAGCAATGGGACCAGCGCAATCAGACATCTTATCCCCTATCCAAAGGATAGGGGATAAGATGTCTAGGGGCAGAGTACCCCTTTAACTAGCTAACTGTTTCTATAACTGATGTCACTTTGGGTTATTGGACCCCCTGTTTGGCCTATTTGGATGCAAAAATATGTTCCTATTACATTTGTCTGAAAACGGCTCTATAGAACACCTAAGATAACATATTGAAATTTTAGCATCAGTTGTGTTAAAATTCCAATCTCCTAATATCATAATGAGTTAAAACTAATGTTTGCTACAATGACTTGTATATACTACATCTGTAAAAATAAATTAAAAAATCTATTTATAGGTATCACTGCTCAGTCTTCTGCTTTTGGTTTCATAATATTCCAAAGTATCATATCATGTGACTCAAGTATAGGGTAGTATTGGAGTTGCACATTGCATTTTTAATTTTGTTTATTTTTATGAATCAACTTAATTCATATGTTCATTGTCATTGCAGGATATCAATGCTTCCATGACAAATAGCACAGTCACAAGCAAACCACCAGTAACGTTACGGCTTGTTGTACCGGCAAGTCAGTGTGGCTCTCTTATAGGAAAAGGGGGGTCAAAAATAAAAGAAATCAGAGAGGTAAGATTTATTTCAGTCATTTCCTCTGCTTCATGATATTTAATTTACATAATCATAAAATAACAGGCCCTAAAAACAATAGGAATATTTTGTCTCCTGAAATGGCTACTCCTTCAACGTGAGGGCAATAAGGGAAAATTCTGATGACCGTGATCTTGAAGAAATAATTATATCACAAGAACAATCCTGATATTAGACTTACGTATAGAATTTTGAAATGCATACATTGCTCTTGCTTTTATCATAAGGTGCAGCAGGTCACTTTGTATCTGGGTGTAAGCAGTAAGTATGTATAAATGACATAGGATTTAAAGGGGTACTCCACCCATAGACATCTTATCCCCCATCCTTTGGAGAGGGCATAAGATGTCTGGGGACCCCTGCGATCTCTGTGCTGCACCTAGCGTGCATTAAGAGTGTCGGGTTCAGCGCTGAAAGCTTGTGATGTCATGGCCGTGCCCCGCTGGTGACATCAAGGCCACGCCCCCTCATTGCAAGTTTATGGGAGGAGGCGTGACGGCCATCAAGCCCCCTCCCTCCCACAGACTTGCATTAAGGGCGTGTGGCAGTGACGTCACAAGCAGGGTGTGATCGTTATGTCACGAGCCTCCACCCCGCATAGGCAGTCATCCAGCATGGAGCAAAGTTCGCTCCTTGCACCAGATGTCTGGGGTGCTGCAGCCGAGATCACGGGGGTCCCCAGTGACGGGACCCCCTGCGAACAGACATCTTATCCCCTATCCTTTGGATAGGGTATAAGATGTCTAGGGGTGGAGTACCCCTTTAAATAGGAAAAAGTGTAAAAAGCCGAAAAAGGGGCATGGTCTGCCGTAAAGGGGGTGTGGTCGGTCTGAAAAGGGGTGTGGTTTCACAACCCGACCTATTTACTATTGAATTCACAGAAAATCCTGCGGATAAATGGCTGGAAATTTCCACCTAGAAAAAGCTGGTCAGAAAATGTTTCCTACTTGAAAATCTGTGTTCCCCATAGTAAATAGAGAAGAATCCTACAAGTCTGAAACAACATTACACACTAGTAAAAACCCAACACTCTTAGTAAATAAGGCCCAATGTCTTATATACTGTATTAGGAACATAGTAATAGTAATATTTCTTTAACCATCAGCATTCTCTGGTCCCAGCTACAGATAAGTCCAAGGGGCCAATAATAAAAACTAACATCCTTTTGAAGACCGGCCCTAGAAGGCAAGCCACATGTTTTATTAGATTATTTAATTTGATGCAAAGGGATTAGAAAAAGAACAGATTTCTCCTGTTTTCTATTTGGATTATGAAGACATGTTCATTTATTTACGCAATAGTCTTATCCAAAGGGAAAAACTAAAAATATGCACTGTACAGTCACGTGGTTGCAGTTGCTTTAAATGGAATTTACAGTGATTCAACAGTGAATGCTCTAGGAGTTTAACTGTCTGCACGGTAATTAGTTCACAGCCATCAGATCAAGGGGAGGCAATAGGGGCATTGTCTCCCAGCCAGCGGAGATATGTTATTTTATTGACCTGCTGCAGTAGATATAATGAAGCATTGTGTATGCAGCTGATAAAAGACAGAACCTTCTTTTTTTTCTTCTTGGGAAAAGCTGAGTATACTAGTAAATATCCATTTCTGCAGCCTGTATCCTGTCCGGATGAAATGCAGTTATATAACGGTTTATTTATATAAAGTAAATCTTCACACAAGCGCATTAGAAGTCTGGCACCGCTAATGTATATGGGTATATGAGAGCATAGACATGAGAAATAAAACACAGCTAATAAATGTGTCTGTCCGGGCAGTGGTTGCTGTGGGTAACAGTGGTGTTCTTATCACCGAAAGTCCAGAAATGCAGCACATTCATCATATGTAGAAAAGAAGAAAGATAAAGCACTCACGGCAGCCGGAAGTCCAACAGCAGAAGGTAGATTTATTCCGATGCTTGGATACATGTAGCAAGACGGACAGACAGGGAGCAGTGGGTGGAACAGGTGAGGCGGGGCGGAACGAAGGGGCGGCAACCGGTTTCACGCACTGAGGCGCTTCCTCTGGCCCACACGAGTGTGGGCCAGAGGAAGCGCCTCAGTGCGTGAAACCGGTTGCTGCCCCTTCGTTCCGCCCCCGCCTCACCTGTTCCATCCACTGCTCCCTGTGCGTCTGTCCGTCTTGCTACATGTATCCAAGCATCGGAATAAATCTACATTCTGCTGTTGGACTTCCGGCTGCGGTGAGTGCTTTATCTTTCTTCTTTTCTAAATTTTTATATAAAGTTATCCCATTGTAAAAGTAACACTATAGTGAGATAGACTTGCCTACCATATGTACATCATCAGTAATGTGAACCTGAGAAGATATTCAGAATATGATCGCCAATGGTCTGCCATACAAGCAGCTCCCTTGCCATATGATTAGTGGCCTATCTAGTGTTGCAGTCACTGGTTACTAAAAACATTTAGTAGCCACAATAATAATAGAGCAGATTTTAGGTATGCCCTATGAGATTCTAAAATCACTGGACAGTTTCAAAGAGCACAATTCACAGAGAAATGATACATTTTGATTGAAGTTACTGGATGTAAAGGGGGTAACTCTCATATTTCCTCCATATGTTAAAACTGTGTGTGTTTCACTTTAAATTTGTATTGTTGGCATGTTATCTTCCCCGGTTGTTTGCCTTAGATTTGTTACGCTGATCCTTACGCTGTAACAGGCTAACAGGCCGTTGTGCATGGTGACACGGTCATACCGGATCAGATTTATTGGGCAGATCACCTCTTTGGGAAGACTGTCCAGTCCACCAGACATATTTTTCCTATTTTTATTTTCTACTGTATCTGTGATTTCTCTATTTTCTATAATTTCAGCCATGGGTTGTATAGAGGTGCTTTCTGCTGTTCTGGCATTCTTATACTCATTTTTTTGTGTATTTCATTTAAGTCCACAGGTGCTCAAGTTCAAGTAGCAGGGGACATGCTACCAAATTCAACAGAGCGTGCAGTTACCATTTCAGGAACTCCTGATGCCATCATCCAATGTGTTAAGCAGATCTGTGTAGTTATGTTAGAGGTAGGTATATAGTAATGTATCTATTCTAGACTTAAGGTCAATGCTGGCTTCAGGGGGTACAATCTGTGAGTCACAGCATAAATTCCCACTCCTGTTTAAGGAGGTGATGCCAATCCCCCTTTTCCGATCTCTTTTCATATTCCCAATCTATTTCCTTTTTCGTTCATTGCCCAGTAGCCTTTTATTTTAAGCAGCAATGCACTGGTGAGTGCTTTATCCCATAATGCACAGTGCAGGTGTCCTGCTCCTTATCTAGACAGCCACCGATAGCTCCAGTGCCAAGAGCTATGTAAGACGGAGCCTGCTGTACTAAGGAGAGTTGTAGGCAGTACAAGCAGTATAAGCAGCCAGCCTAGAATATGTTTCTAACAGAAAACAAAGAGTCTAATAAACTCCAGCAATCACTATGCAGTCCACTTTAATACCATGTTCACATTGCCGAAAATGTTCGGAATGTCCTCCCAGAAAACATGGGCGGGCACCGCATCTCATAGATGGCAATGGATTTCTGAGCAGAACCTGCAGAAAGAAAAGACATGTCTATTTTTCCTAGGGATGCCAGAATTGGAGTTTCAGCAGCAAAATCATCTGCCAAAGAAATGACGCCATGTGCACAGTGCAGCAGAATCCCATTGAAATCCCCATTACCGATGACATGCCCTTGTACCCTCTATCCATTAGAATTATTTTGGTGTTTGTACTGACTAACTTTTGCTTTTCTTTTTTTCATTTTCAGTCGCCGCCAAAAGGTGCCACTATCCCTTATCGCCCAAAGCCTGCCTCTGGACCTATTATTTTTGCTGGAGGCCAGGTAAGAGCGGATACCATTTTGGCCTCAGCTGGAAATCACACCGTCCTGGCCCAACCTCAACCAGCACCTGTTAGTTTATTCTCTTTTTCCTGGTATAGTATAAGAGTATATGTTGTTGGATGCATTGCTTGCACAAAGTAGATTAGTTCACCCCAACTGCTTCATAATTTCAGAATCACTGCAGTTTCCATTGTCACGTTCTTACTCCCCGTTTCAGTGGTTGTGAACATATTGTGCATGCTGTCTCCCCCTTCTGTATTAAGTTGCAGAATACTTTTACATT
>NC_079193.1:172188992-172338570 GCF_029499605.1 Hyla sarda | reverse complement strand
TGATTTTAAGTATGGGTTTAAGTTATATGGATTACTGTATGTGCATAATCACCAGAAAAAAACAAAATAGTATTTGTTGATATAGACAATCTAATAAAAATGGATTGGTGTTACATACCTAGGAATGTATTGGGCTTCTTTTGTTTCATAGAAGTTTTTTATGTGTCATATGTGAAAAACTTTACAATGTCTACATCTTCATAATGACATTCTTTCTTCAAAAGAGCTATACACTATACATTGCTAAATTAAGTAGGGGAAATGTATACCAGAACCAGGTATTAGACACCAGAACATAATTAAAACATTCACACCAAAAACAGGGTAGAAAGGGAAGAAAAAGAATAGTAAGGGGGGGGGGGGGATCAGGTTTTATGGTTGAAAATAAGTATTTGGTCATAACAAAAGATCTGGAGACTGGCTAGGCCACTCCAGGACCTTGAAATGCTTCTTTTGAAGCCACTCTTTGGTTGCCCCGCGGTGTGTTTGGGATCATTGTCATGCTGAAAGACCCAGCCACGTTTCATCTTCAATGCCCTTGCTGATGGAAGGAGGTTTTCACTCAATATCTCACGATACATGGCCCCATTTATTCTTTACTTTACACAGATCAGTCTTCCTGGTTCCTAAGCAGAAAAAAAGCCCCAAAGCATGATGTTTCCACCCCCATGCTTCACAGTAGGTATGGTGTTCTTTGGTGCAACTCAGCATTCTTTCGCCTCCAAACACGACGAGTTCAGTTTTTACCAAAAAGTTCAACTTTGGTTTCATCTGACATTCTCCCAATACTCTTCTGGATCATCCAAATGCTCTCTAGCAAACTTCAGACTGGCCCGGACATGTACTGGCTTAAGCAGGGGGCATGTCTGGCACTGCATGATTTGAATCCTTGGCGGCGTAGTATGTTACTGATGGTAGCCTCTGTTACTTTGGTCTCAGATCTCTGCAGGTCATTCACTAGGTCCTCCCGTGTGGTTCTGGGATTTTTGCTCACTGTTCTCGGGATCATTTTGACATCAATGGGGTGAGATCTTGCATGGAGCCCCAGATCGAGGGAGATTATCAGTGGTCTTGTCTGTCTTCCATTTTCTAATAATTGCTCCCATAGTTGATTTCTTCACACCAAGCTGCTTGTCTATTGCAGATTCGGTCTTCCCAGCCTGGTGCAGGTCTACAATTTTGTTTCTTGTGTCTGACAGCTCTTTGATCTTGGCCATAGTGGAGTTTGGAGTGTGACTGTTTGAGGTTGTGGACAGGTGTCTTTTATACAGTAAACAAGTTCAAACAGGTGCCATTAATACAGGTAACGAGTGGAGGACAGAGGAGACACTTAAAGAAGAAGATTACAGGTCTGTGAGAGCCAGAAACCTTGCTTTTTTGTAGGTGACCAAATATTTATTTTCCACTATAATTTGCAAATAAATTCTTTAAGAATCAGACAATGTGATTTTATGGATTTTTTTTTTCTCATTATGTCTCTCATAGTTGAGGTATACCTATAATGAAAATTACAGGCCTCATCTTTTTAAGTGGGAGAACTTGCACAATTGGTGGCTGACTAAATACTTTTTTGCCCTACTGTATATCAATTACGTATTACTTAATTTCTGGCTTTCATCATAAAAGAATTGGGTACATTATACATTGCTAGTTACAAATGGTATGTAATACAACAGATATAATAATCATACTCAACTGCCATATAAACCTGGGACAGTTACTCCAACTCTTTATTTTTTTTTTAAGGTTAAAGGCCATATGGGTTCTGGACCTATCTGCCCTACCCACCTTTTAGAAGATTTGAAGCCCCTATAAATATTTTTAGATTGGGTCTGTGATACCAAGCAATACATTGAAAAGTTCCATCTGCTCAATTTGTTTAAGAACAGTTTTAGTTACATTCTCTAACATACAGCGCCCTCTAGCCTCCACTGCCATATTAGCAATTACCTGACAAGTTACCATGCATCCTTACTTTTTTTTAAATTCAATTTTATTATTGAATTTTAACAGTTTTACAGTGGGGGGAAAAAAGGATTTAGTCAGCCACCAATTGTACAAGTTCTCCCACTTAACCCCTTAAGGACCCGGGGTTTTTCCGTTTTTGCACTTTCGTTTTTTCCTCCTTACTTTTAAAAAAGCATAATTCTTTTGTTAAAATGTTGCACCTAAAAATCCATATGATGGCTTATTTTTTGCACCACCAATTCTACTTTGTAATGACATCAGTCATTTTACACACAAATCTACAAAAAATCATTGTGCGACATAATTGAAGAAAAAAACGCCATTTTGTAAATTTTGGGGGCTTCCGTTTCTATGCAGTACATTTTTTAGTAAAAATGACACCTTTTTATTCTGTAAGTCCATACGATTAAAATGATACCCTACTTATATAGGTTTGATTTTGTCTTACTTCTAAAAAATAATCATAACTACATGCAGGAAAATTTATACGTTTAAAATTGTCATCTTCTGACCCCTATAACTTTTTTTTCCCGCATACGGGGTGGTATGAGGGCTCATTTTTGGCGCCGTGATCTGAAGTTTTTAGTGGTACCATTTTTGTATTGATTGGACTTTTTGATCACTTTTTATTCATTTTTTTCATGATATAAAAAGTGACCAAAAATATGCTATTTTGGACTTTGGAATTTTTTGGCGCATATGCCATTGACCGTGCGGCTTACTTAACAATATATTTTTATATTTCGGACATTTCCGCACGCTGCGATACCACGTTTATTTTAATTTACAGTTTTGTTTTTTTTTTATGGGAAAAGGGGGGCGATTTAAACTTTTATTAGGGGAGGGGTTGGGGTTAAATAATCTTTATTAACTTTTTTTTTCAGTTTTTTTTTTCAATGTTATAGCCCCCAATCTTTTACATTGATCATTGTTATCCCATAAGATAACATTGATCAATGATTCTGCCGCTTGACTGCTCATGCCTGGATCTCAGGCACTGAGCAGTCACCCTCCTTGTGTCCTCCAGCTGTTCGGAACACAGTGATTATGCCAAGGCCGTCCCGAACAGCCCACTGAGCTAGCCGGGAGTAGTTTACTTTCACTTTAGACGCGGCAATCAACTTTGCCGAGCGCTATTAGCCACGGGTCCCGGCCGTTGGTAGAGGCCAGGCCCAACCTGCTATGACGCGGGGCCACGCTGTGGACCAGCGTTATAGAGAGGGCGCGGACTCCGGGTGTACACCCTGGGTCCTTAAGAGGTTAAAAAGATGAGAGAGGCCTGTAATTTTCATCATAGGTATACCTCAACTATGAGAGACAGAATGGGGGGGGGGGGTGGAAAGAATACAGGAAATCACATTGTAGGATTTCTAATAAATTAATTGGTAAATTTCTCGGTAAAAAAAGTATTTGGTCACCTACAAACAAGCAAGATTTCTGGCTCTCAAAGACCTGTAACTTCTTCTTTAAGAGTCTCCTCTGTCCTCCACTCATTACCTGTATTAATGGCACCTGTTTGAACTTGTTATCAGTATAAAAGACACCTGTTCACAACAGTCACACTCCAAACTCCACTATGGCCAAAACCAAATAGCTGTCGAAGTACCCCAGAAACAAAATTGTAGACCTGCACCAGGCTGGGAAGACTGAATCTGCAATAGGCAAGCAGCTTGGTGTGAAGAAATCAACTGTGCGAGCAATTATTAGAAAATGGAAGACATACAAGACCACTGCTTAAGCCAGTACATGTCTGGCACGTCTGAAGGTTGCTACAGAGCATTTGGATGATCCAGAAGAGAATTGGGAGAATGTCATATGCTCAGATGAAGCCAAAGTAGAACTTTTTGGTAAAAACTGAACTCGTCGTGTTTGGAGGAGAAAGAATGCCGAGTTGCAATTATAGAACACCATACCTGCAGTGGCTTCTTAACCTCTTCAGGACACAGGGCGTATGGATATGCCCTGCATTCCGAGTCCTTAATGACACAGGGCGTATCCATACGCCCGTGGGAAATCCGGTCCCCACCACTAGCCGGTTGGGGACTGGAGTCGGATGCCTGCTGAAACTGTCAGTGATCGGAGAAAATCGCATGTCATTCAGACATGCGATTTTCTCTCAAATTCCGGGCTGATCAGGTTTCTGGTGACCCGATCACCAAGGAAAATAGGGCTGATCGGAGTTGTCAGCAACAGCCCGGTCAGCCTAAGGGATAGGAGTGAGGTCGCAGAGCTGCGATCTCCTCCTATCCCCTGCCATTAGTCAGAATGGAGTTCTGTCCAATGGCAGGGCAGGACAGGTGGTTGCCATGGCAACCCCCCCCCCCCGTTCTGCCGGCCCCTGGATGTTGAGGGGATCTGGGAAGAAGATGGAGGCCGTACCTGCAGGAGAAGATGCCTGGGGACTCGGGATCTTCGCTGGAGCCTGCTGGATCAGGTAGGGAATTGACGGTGGGGGGGGAATTGAAAGTGAAAGTAAAACGATCTTTACTGTGGCAACCACTAGGAAGGCCAAACTGCAACTCCCAGCATGCCCAGACAGCCAAAGGCTGTCTGGGCATGCTGGGAGTTGTAGTTTTGCAACATCTGGAGGGTCACAGTTTGGAGACCACTGTTACAGTGGTGCCCAAACGGTAGCCCTCCAGATGTTGCCAAACTACAACTCTCAGCATGCCTCGACTGCCCAGGCATGCTGGGAGTTGTAGTTCTGTAACATCTGTCCCTTCAGATTTAGCAATTTTCATGACATTTTTGAAAATTGCTGCTTTAAAAGTGGACAAATTGTATTTGTGAAGAAAAATAAAATGTATTTGGAATATCCATTTTCCTTACAAGTAGAGAGCTTCAAAGTTAGAAAAATGCTAAATTTTCAAAATTTTCATGAAATTTTGGGATTTTTCACCAAAAAAGGATGCAAGTAACGCCGAAAATTTACCACCAAAATAAAGTAGAATATGTCACGAAAAAACTCTCAGAATCAGAATATACGGTAAAAGCATTTTCGCGTTATTAATTCATAAAGTGACGGTGGTCAGAATTGCGAAAAAGGGCTCCGTCCTTAAGGTGAAAAAGGGCTGCGTCCTTAAGGGGTTAAGAAGCATTTCAAGGTCCTGGAGTGGCCTAGCCAGACTCCAGATCTCAACCCCCTAGAAAACCTTTGGAGGGAGTTGAACGTCTGTGTTGCCCAGCGACAGCCCCAAAACATCACTGCTCTAGAGGAGATCTGCATGGAGGAATGGGCCAAAATACCAGCAACAGTGTGAAAACCTTGTGAAGACTTATAGAAAATGTTTGACCTCTGTCATTACCAACAAAGTGTATATAACAAAAGTATTGAGATGAACTTTTGTTATAGACCAAATACTTATTTTTCACCATAATTTGTAAATAAATTCTTTAAAAATCAGTCAATGGGACAAAACTTTTTTGCCCCAGTGTATACAATAAAAACATATAAACCCCGTTGGCCCTCCCAGCCTATATAACGCTAGTCTGTTACCACCTAGGCCCAGGAGCACCATTTTTGATCCCTCGGGCCTGTTGGTACCGGCTCCTCCCGGCACCCCTGTGGTGGTGGGTACCGGGGTAATACTTGGGGGCTAGTGCTAGCTGTTTTTGGGGCTAACGCTAAGCCCCCGCTTAGTAATGGACCCCATATATAAGACAACTTCCACTACTAAGCCTGTAAAGTAAATTAAAAAAAACAAGTTTAAAAAAAAAACTTATTTTAAGAAAACACTCCCTAACAAGCCCGCATTAACCATTTTATTAAACGTTAAAAAAAAAACGCTGGTCATCATAGTAGATACACGGATCTGAAATGAGAAGAAAAAAAAAAGAACCCCCCCCCTTCCCCCTCCACAGAAAATAGGTTAGTACATTTATTGTCACTACTTACAGTAAGGAAATGCTGGGAGTTGTAGTTTTGTGACACAGGCAGGTAAGAGATGTCCCTGTCACCCGCCCCCACCGCATGACTACAACTCCCAGCATGCCCTTACAGTAAGGGCATGCTGGGTGTCGTAGTCGTGCAGTGAGAGCAGGTGATAAGTTTGTCATCCGCACCCGACAGCAGGACTACAACTTCCAGCATGTCCCTACTGTAACAGCATGCTGGGAGTTGTAGTCGTGCAGCAGAGGCAGGTGACAAGCTTGTTACCCATCCCAGGACAACAACACCCAACATGTCCTTACTATAAGGGCATGCTGGGAGGAGTTGTAGTTCTACTGCGCAGGCAGGCAGAAGTGCAGACGGGTTGCAAGCTTGTCACCCGCCTGCACATCTTCTGCCCACCCGTGCCGTAGGACTACAACTCCCAGCATGTCCTTATTGTAAGGTCATGCTGGGAGTTGTAGTAGTGCAGCGTGGGCGGGAGCTGTGCTGGCGAATTACAAACCTTTCACCCGCCCGCGCCACACCACTACAACTACCAGCATGTCCTTACTATAAGGACATGCTGGTAGTTGTAGTCCTGCGGCATGGGCGGGTGACAAGGAAGCCAGGGAAGCTGGATATCCAGCGGGGAAAATTAAGTTACGGCACAGTTGCTGTCAAAACTG
Source organism: Hyla sarda (assembly GCF_029499605.1). Lineage (NCBI taxonomy): Eukaryota > Metazoa > Chordata > Amphibia > Anura > Hylidae > Hyla > Hyla sarda. Next base: position 172,332,045 of record NC_079193.1, on the reverse strand, counting down.
CTGTCAAAGGCATGTTTGTAAGCCAGATCTGACTTTTTAAAAGGGGTTTGCGACTTTTACTTGCTTACATGCAACTTTCGCACTTGATAAATCCCCAACCACTGCAAAGTGAAAACTGAAAATTGCTTAGGTAAGGCTGATTGGTATTTTTTACTTACCTACAAAAGTCGCACAAAAAGTTGCTTATGCACACGTGCGACTTTTTGTGCAACTTTTATAAGCAAAAAAAATAAAAAAATAAAAAAATTCCTTGATAAATCTCCGTCCATCACTTTACCACGCACTTTTACTCGGGTACCAACAGGTAAGGGTTGGGCCATCATAATGACAACCTTATTTGAATGAGGTCATTGTGCCATGTGGGGAAAAGCCAAAGAACTATACTAAACTTCAGATTTGCAATTTAAAATCTTTATTTCCCCTCCATGGTACACTAGCATAACAGGTGACATTTCAGCAATACAAAGGGTTTTTTCAAGGCATAGCTTTTTGGAAAAACAAAATCTGTAAATTCCATCATATGTATGTCTTCTGTTCTCATACAAAAAAAAGGTATTTTGTGCATACTTTTTTATCACTATAATTAGAGATGAGCGATCTTTTTAAAAATTTGATTTGGCCGATTCGCCGAATTTTTCAAAAAAATTTGTTTCGATCCAAATTTATTTGTGGCGAATCTATATTAAAAACGGCTATTTCTGGCCTACAGAGATCCTCAATAGGGGTGTAGAACACTTTGCTTTGTTCTAACAGGCATATGGAGTGTGCTGGGGTAGTGAAATAATACTGTTATTCAGAATGACATGCAGATTACAGGCATCGCTTTTAGAATCAATGCCACAGAGTGGCACAATGACAGAGCCTGGAGGTGGCATCAGTATGAGGAGACCATATAGTAGCTGAATGACACAGCGTGGAGGTGTTAGCAGCATGAGGAGACCATATAGTAGCTGAATGACACAGTGTGGAGGTGTTGGCAGCATGAGGAGACCATTTAGTGTCTGAATGACACATCCTGGAACTGGCAGCAGCATGAGTAGACCCCAGGGCTTCACAATCCCACAATATGATTTTTGAAATTTAAATGGAAGATTTTGGGTAGCTAGTGATAATATAACAACATTTTTATTCCCAGGCCCAGCAGCATCAATAAACCATATATTGCCCGAATGACACAGCCTGGAGTTGGCAGCAGCATGAGTAGACACCAGGGCTTCACAATCCCTAAGAAAAAAAAAAAAGACACATTTTGAAATTAAAAATTAAAGATTTAGGGTAGCTAGTGCTACCATAAAAGATTTTTAGGCCCAGACCCAGGCCCAGCAGCATCAGTAAACCATATATTGGCTGAATGACACAGCCTGGAGTTGGCTGAAGCATGAGGAGACCATATAGTGTCTGAATGGCACAGCCTGCAGTTGGCAGAAGCATGAGGAGACCATTAAAATGTATGATTTTTAAATTTAAATTGAGTGTTTTGAAATTGAACTTTTAACTCCCAAGTTTTAGTGTCCAGGGCCCCGGCGTGTGGGTACAAAGAACCAAATCTAACAAGGAGTCACATGTCAGCACGATGACAGAGCCTGGAGGTGGCATCAGTAGGAGGAGACCATATAGTGGCTGAATGGCACAGCCTGGAGGAGTTGGCTGAAGCATGAGAAGAGACCATATAGTGGCTGAATGACTGCCTGGAGTTTGTGGCAGCATGGGGAGACCATATAGTGCCTGAATGGCACTGAGTTGGTGGCAGATGAGGAGACAATAGGGCCTCACAATCTCTAAGAATAAAAGATGAATTTGGAAATTTCTATTGAAGATGTATGGTACCTAGTGCTGCCATAAAACATATATAGGTAATGTCCTAGGCCCAGCAGCATCACTAAACCATGTAGTTGCTGAATAACACAGACTGGAGCTGGCTGAAGCATCAGTAAACCATATATTGGATGAATGGCACAGCCTGGGAGGTGGCTGAAGCATGAGACCATATAGTGGCTGAATGACATAGCCTGGAGATGGCTGAAGCATGAGAAGAGACCATATAGTGGCTGAATCACACAGCCTGGAGGTGGCAGCAGCAGCATCAGGAGTCCTGAAAGTGACCCGGTTTTCCTCCTCCTCTCCTGTCAGATTACCAGGAAAAAAAACGCCCATTTGGTGAAACCTAAACTGTGCTCCACTGTGACCCTCCAGTTCAGCCCCCACAGGGATGAGATGTAGGCACCATGTCTCCAGTACCCTGACCAGCCATCGTTTCCAAAATGTGTTGTAAGAAATTAAGCAGTGGAATGATGTCGTTCATCCTATAATCCTGGCGATTTACAAATAATGTGGCTTCCTCAAAAGGGCCTGAGCAAATAGCAGGTGTCACGTATAAGCTGCCACTGGTTTACATTGAAGCACATCACTGTAACACTCTGTCCCACCCCGGGACTCGAACCAGTGGTGGTCTCCCATCCACTGTACTGCCGAGATGGTCCTGCTCATCTTACTGTTTTACATGCCTTGAAATCCCCATAGACCACAATGGGCCTATATCATACCGTCTCGGCAGCACAGTGGATGGGAGACCACCACTGGTTCGAGTCCCGGGGTGGGACAGAGTGTTACAGTGATGTGGTTTACATTGAAGTTACACAGGGGAGTACCCCTATCCGCATGGATCATCAAGAAATCGGTGATGGCTTTTCTCTGTTCGTACAGTCGGTCCAACATATGGAGGGTGGAATTCCAACGTGAGGCAACATCACAAATCAGACTATGGTGGGATACCCTTCTGACGCTGCAGCTCAAGGAGGGTGTACTTTGCGGTGTACGTGTGGCTGAAGTACATGCACATTTTCCTTCCCATTGTTAGGATGTCTTGCAAATGGGGGGGGGGGGAACCATTCAGGAACTGCTTCACAACCAGATTGAACACGTGTGCCATGCAGGGCGCATGGCTCAACTATCGCAGTGCATGCAAGATGTTCTTCCCGTTGTCAGTCACCATGGTTCGTGGAGTAAGCCATGCTCCGATTTCTTTATGAATGACTTTTAGCAGTTCCTCCCCTGTGTGACTCTTTTCACCAAAGCACACATGGTATGCAGAAGGGCCACTGAGACTTGTCTGGGCAGTGGAGGCTGAGGACACGGTGGAGGATGAGGAGGTGGAGTCACAAACTGTCACAGGACCAACAGGCTGAGAGAGTGGATGAGGAAGCGGCGTGACCTGTCCAAGTTGGAGTTGTGGCTGTGCAGGAACCTCATTCACCCAGTGAGCTGTAAAGGACATGTATTGTCCATGACCGTAGTTACAGCTCCAGAAGTCGGTGCTGCCGTGAACTTTGGTACACACTGGACCCCCTTCTCTTCCACATAAATGTACAAGGCTGGTACTGCCTTCTTTGCAAAGAAATGACGGCTTGGCACTCTCCACCTCGGCTCAGCACAAGCCATCAGTTCTCTGAAAGGTCCAGTCCACCACTGGAAAAAGGGAGGGACTGCAGCACCAGCAACTTAGACAGGAGCACATTCATCTTCTGCGCCGTTGGATGAGTGGGCGCACACTGTTGTCTCTTGGACATGGCTTCGCCGAAGGATTGTTTGCCGAATGGCTGACTAAAAGTAGGAGGACCAGGAGCATCTAGAGTGACAGAAGGAGGGTACGACACATAGCTCCCTTCGGCTGAGGTGGTGGAGCTTTGGCTGGCTGAAAGAGGGAGCGGCGTGCCACTGGGTGACGGAGCAGGTTGGACCACTACATCAGGGCCACGGTTCTCCCAGGCCGCTTTATGGTGGCGAAGCATATGTTGACGCAGGGCCGTAGTGCCAACATTGGGACCCTGGCCACACTTCACCTTCTGCCGACATGTCTTGCATGTGGCTATGTGAACCTCCTCATGATGCTTGATGAAAAACTGCCACACCGCTGAGTAGCTGCAGTCAGCATGGTGGCATAAGTGGAAATTCTGGAGCCAAACTTGCCCGGGGGAGACCACCTGCTTCGCGGCAGCCTACCTTCCCGGGAGGTAGTGGAACAGGGGTTCCTGGAGACGGCGGCAGTAGCAGTCAATTAGTGCGTACTGTTGGTGGGAAAATCAGCTACTGCGCGATCCTGCCTTGCGCTACGTTTCATGGCAAATTCCCTTATTCATGTGCACAGGTAGGACAGTTCAGGTGATAGATATAGGGTGTAGCAGTCTCACAATTAACTCTTTCTGCGCTAGAAATTCAGAAACATTCTATCATTCGCAAAACACATATCCTATCACCATTACAAATCTAGAGAAATACCTTAAAATTACATGCTTCATTCAAACCTTTCGGTTCGTGAGATTTCAACTCTGTGATCCAATACGTCTCACGTAGTAAGTAATCAAGAATGTTGAATGAATAAGGAAGTTAAGAAAAGGAAGTTACTGCGCCGTTAGACGTATTGGATCACGGAGTTGGAACCGAAAGGTTTAAATTAAGCATTTCATTTTAAAAGGTATTTCACTAGATTTGTAATGGTGATCGGATGTGTTTTGCGAATGATAGAATGTTTCTGAATTTCTAGCGCAGAAAGAGTTAATTGTGAGACTGCTACACCCTATATCTATCAACTGAACTGTCCTACCTGTGTGCATGAATAAGGGGGTTTGCCATGAAACGTAGCGCAAGGCAGGATCGCGCACAGGTCTTTATCCATTTGACCTGCATAAGATCAGACATCTGTTTGCATGAAGTCTATCGCTACAATATATGAAGTTATGAATCTGCAAAGACAAAGAAGTTATTGAGAAAGCAACCGAGTACTTCACTGACTGATGTCAGCACATGCCTTGCCGAAAACACAATATCCAGGTATACTTGTTGATTAATTGTGTGAAGAGGTTGTGCAGCAGACCCAGGTGCCTGTTGACTTGTGCAGTACTTTATTAATTACTTTTATTTGGATGAAGTAAACGTTAAGTTTTAATCATACCCGTGGGAGCTGGATCTTTCCTCCATTTGTCTGCATGCTACGGGGAGAAGCAGTTCCCTGCATCCGTGCTTCCGCATCACAATCCGCCTGTGTCTGGGGCTTGTCATACTGAAGCGGTGAGCTGATCTATCTCCTCTGTTTACCTTTTTATTATTGGAGTACTTTAATCTGAACTGTGTCCAAGAACTGTGTGTTTCCAAAGTTGCTATATAGCAACCTAACAGCTGATAGTAAAAGATGATAAAAAAAAAAAAAGGTAAGCCTAGCCCAAAATGTATTATAAATACAGTCATGGGCGTAAATGTTGGCACCTCTGAAGTATTTCTCACAGAAAACGATTGTAGTAACATGTTTTGCTATATACTTGTTTATTCCCTTTGTGTGTATTGGAACTAAACCAAAAAAAAGGAGGCAAAAAAAGCATATTGGACATAATGTCACACCAAACTACAAAAATGGGCTGGACAAAATTATTGGCACCCTTTCAAAATTGTGGAAAAAGAAGATTGTTTCAAGCATGTGATGCTCCTTTAAACTCACCTGGGGCAAGTAACAGGAGTGGGCAGTATAAAAATCACACCTAAAAGCAGATAAAAAGGAGAGAAGTTCACTTAGTCTTTGCATTGTGTGTCTGTGTGTGCCACACTAAGCATGGACAACAGAAAGAGGAGAAGAGAACTTTCTGAGGACTTGAGAACCAAAATTGTGGAAAAATATCAACAATCTCAAAGTCCATCTTCAGAAATCTAGATTTGCCTTTGTCCACAGTGGGCAACATTATAAAAGAAGTTTGCAACCCATGGTACTGTAGCTAATCTCCTTGGGTGTGGACGGGAGAGAAAAATTGATGAAAAGGTGTCAACGCAGGATAGTCCGGATGGTGGATAAGCAGCCCCAAACAAGTTCCAAAGATATTCAAGCTGTCCTGCAGGCTCAGGGAGCATCAGTGTCAGCGCAAACTATCCGTCGAAATTTAAATGAAATGAAACGCTATGGCAGGAGACCCAGGAGGACCCCACTGCTAACACATAGATATAATAAAGCAAGACTACATTTTGCCAAAATGAACTTTAATAAGCCAAAATCCTTCTGGGAAAAATATGTCTTGTGGATAGATGAGATGAGACCAAGATAGAGCTTTTTGGTAAAGCACATCATTCTACTGTTTACCGAAAATAGAATGAGGCTTACAAAGAAAACAAACAAAAAAAAAAAAACAGTACCTTCAGTGCAATATGGTGGAGGTTTAATGAGGTTTTGGGGTTGTTTTGCTGCCTCTTGCACTGGGCACCTTGAATGTGTGCAAGGCATCATGAAATCTGAGGATTAACAGTAGATTTTGAGTCGCACTGTTCATTTTCTTGAAAAATGTCAGGGGGTGCCAACATTTACGGTCATAACTGTATAGAATACTCATTTTGAGCACACATCTAGACATCTGCTATGTACATTGATTGCATTAGGTGATGATTACTACATGAACATTAAGACATCATTTAAATTGAAAATAATAGCTATTGACTTATGATAATAAAATTTGGTGCAATTTTTGATCCTGGCTTTGTGTAAACAACATGTTATCTACATACCCAACCCCCTTTTTTGTGGGTAAGATATCCACACAAAAAAATAGTTGAAAGTCCATTTTTAGGAAAGATGTTATAAGGTTTTCAGGATGCACAGATGTATCTATAGTTATAGTACCTGTAAAGTGCAGAATCCCAAAAACTGTATAATCCACTTACCATCCTTCTGTATTGCCAATCCCACATGCAGGCACTGGTCAGGAAAAACAGGCAAAGCAAGAGGCCTAACAGGCAAGTGGAATACCCAGTAAAAACATCCAATTTTATTTGAGTTCAAACATAAAAATGATCCAAACAAAGAACCCCGATGTCTAGTTGACATGTTATGGACAATCAGTCCTTATTCATAGCTGGTTACACAATCCTCCTTCTTAAAGAAACATTTTACACATGACACATGAGAAATAGTATAGCATGGTCACAAGATAAATAGAGGGTTAAAACTAAACATTTAGAAAAATATATCATGTATATCAAGTTGGCATCTAGCCTAGTTAATTTTAGGGTCACACAGAAAAACAGTGCAAACTAGATCTGTTAGGTTCCTTATCAGCTTCCTTCTGATGTGCTACATTCTTAAACCATTGTTAAAAAAAAAAAATCATGTACATATTTTGATGTGTCTAGGACCTATATATCCATAACAAATAGCATTTATATGTTGCTCACTTTCTGTGTTCTTGTCTTATGGAGGGGGCGTGTCAATCTCTCTCCCTCACTGTGGATGACTCATCTGCTCTGAGTCTGGGAGCAGTTTGGCAGTCTGCAAATCACTGCACAGTAGTTTTTATGCATTTATACATTTTCTATATGTTCCTAGTAAAGCTGGATGCTAATCAACATAGCTTGTCACTGTGTGTGTCATTCAGCTTTCTCAGACTCCTGAATGTCTGATCAGCTTCTTTGTCATTCAGGCATCAGAGAAAGCTTTGGCTGTTCAAGCATGCTGGGAGTTGTAGTTTTGCATTGCCACAGCTGGAGCTGCAGTGTTTGTAAAGCACTGTGTTAGAGCAGTGTTGCCTTTAGCTGCTGCAAAACTACAACTCCCAGCATGCCCACACATGCTTTGTATGTAGTTTTGCAAGAGCTGGAGGCACACAGCTCTAAAACAGAGTTTTACAAAGATTGTACCCCCAGCTGTTGCAAAACTACAACTCTTATCATGGGAGTTGTAGTTTAGGAACAGCTGAAGTCTGTAGTGGTGCAATGGTGATCGCTTATACCGGATACCAACACACTTTACGGCCGGTATCCAGTATGCTGCAAAATGCAGAGTAGTATGTCTGCATAAAGACAGATGACCACTAGTGTATATTTAAAAAGTCATTTTATCAGTAGTACTACAAAATATAAAACGTTTTTCATAATGACAGTGGACGCAGGGCTGTATGCCCTGCGCTCTCTCCCCTTCTATGATGAGGGTTTAGGAGCTGACCCCTGTCATAGCATGGTGGTCCCGGCGGCGGGACCCGTCAATGTCGGACATCACGGATCATGGTGATTCCCAGCATTAACCTCTTAGACGCCGAAATCAAAGTTGATTGCGGTGTCTAAAATTAATAGTAAGACAGTCCCGGCAGCTCAGCGGAGCTGATCGGGAACCCCACGGTAAAACCGCAGTGTCCTGATCAATCAGCTGAGAGGACGGCGGGAGGGCCCTTACTTGCCTCCTTGCCGTCTGATCGATGATCTGATGCTCCAGCCAGCCATGGCAGGCTGGAGCAGCAGAGCACCGATAACACTGATCAATGATATGCTATGGATTGCATGTAATAGTTTCCTATGAGGACAAAAAAAAAAAAAAATTACTTTAATGTGAATCAATACCTTCCCTAATAAAAGTTTGAATCACCACACTTTTTCTATATATAAAAAAAAGGGAAAGACCAAAAACATATGTGGTATCGCCGCGTACGTAAATGTCCGAACTATAAAAATATAACATTAATTAAACCACATAGTCAAAGGTGTATACGTAAAAAAATACCAAGTTCCAAAATTACGGCATTATTATGGCATAGTGGGCAGAAAAAAAGTCTCTCCTAGATAAAAGACACATGAAAGTCCACCTGAAGTTTGAAGAAAAAAAAATGCACTTAAAAAGGACTCTCAGAATTAAGATTCCCTGGTTTGATGAAACCAAGATTGAACTTTTTGGCCTCAATTCTAAGGGTCGTGTGGTGGAGAATAGACACTGATCATCACCTGCCCAATACCATCCTTACACAGAACCATGGTGGTGGCAGCATCATACTATGCGGGTGTTTTTCAACAGCTGGGATGGGGAGACTGGTCAAGGTTGAGAGTAGCCTGAATGAAGCAAAGAATATAGATATTCTTAATGAAAACCTGACCCAGATTGCTCTGGACCTCAGACTAGGCCACATATTTACCATCAGACAAGACAATGGAGGACATTTATCATTGTGTGGCTGTGTGCGGTCATTCCTTCTGAACCCAATGGAATATCTCTGGAGAGACCTAAAAAGGTTTGTCTACTGGCAGTCCAAGAGAAACTGCAGAGAACAATGGCTGAAAGTCCCAAAATCCAGGTGTGCAAACTTTGTGCCATTTTACCCAACGAGACTGAAGGCTGTAATAACTGCTAATGGTGCTTCAACTAAGTACCAAGAAAAGGGTCTGAATACTTATGTAAATGCAATATTTTTTTCCCCTTACGAATAAATCAGTAAAGATTTCTTATGTACTGTTCTCACTTTTTCATTATGGGGTATTTAGGCCAGAATGATGGCAGAAAAAGACTGCAACATGAAATGTAAAAAAAAGTTAAGAGGTCAGAATACTTGAATACTCTCAATGCACTGTATCCTCCAGAGGGAAGGGTCTGCTACATACATTATGACTTCTTTATAGTGTTCAAGTGCAGACATCTATCCACCCCTCTTCTCGTATAACATACTGCATACTTAGCATAAAGAATCAGTCCACATTTGGACAAAGAAAAAGAAATCAGAGGGCTCTGTGTGCTCTCTCCATGTAGAGCTGAACCATGTCTTGTTCAACATCACGACTTCCCAGCTTAGCCGACTGTTTGTCACATGTTTTATTGTCATTTACAATACAATGTAGACAAAAAGATATACAAAGACAATCAAATGGATTGCACGGTTTGATATTCAGATGTTTCAGATAGCTGCTCAGAAAGCATGGTCTACTCTATTCTGGCTTCTTGCAGTTTTTTGAATTTCTTTAAGTCTACAGTGAGTTCCCAGTATTTTAGGTACACCCACATTAGCCTGCCATTTTCCTGCTTATTGGTGTTTGTCAGTACAGCACAATGGTTGTCATGTTTAAAAATGTCAGTCAGGCCGTCTGTCATTCCCATCTCTACAGCTATTGGATTGGTGGCAGCCTTGACAAGCAATTTGTTTTCTATTTCAAATCTCTTTTTCTTAGGAATAACAAAACTGCAATAAATGTTCTGTCTCTCTTTCAGCGCTTCCTCAAACTCTTTTATCAAGCTTTTCGCTTTTGTCTGCCACTCTTCTTCCCTCTTAAGGTGACTTAAATACGTGGCATATGCTTTGCTACCCTTCTGGGCTTCCTCTATTTCCTGCTTTAATTTGTCTCTCTCCTCCTCCATCTGCTTTCTCTCTTCCACCAACTTCCTGCTTTGCGCGATGAGAGCATTGCGATAACTCAGTGTTCGGTTTTGTTCTTTCTCGACTTCAATTTCCAAGTGAGCCACAGCACGCCTGTTTTCCAAAATAATATCTCGGTATTTTGCTTCAAGTTCCCTCTCCGCAATGGTCACTTTTTCAGTGTATTCTGTTTTGGCTTTCCTAATTTCTTTCTCACATTCCTTTGACCAAATCCACCCTGGAAATCAGAACATTACATTACACATATATTCTGGGGGGGGGGAGACTGTAAAAACAAAAGGGTTTTTGTCGCTACAGTAACCAATCAGAGCTCAGGTTTCCTTGTTATGTGAAACCCAAGCTGTAATTGGGTACTATGGGCAAAACCAGACAATTGTATTTTTTGTTTTTATTTATTCCCCTCATTGAGTCGAAATTCATAAGTATTTTCTTTCTATTTACTTGCATTCTCCCACTGTAAGCCCACAAACAGGCCACATGCTGCATGCTGATGAGTCCTAGAAGTTCTACTAGTCTTTGATTAATGGGTCTTTTGAATTACTACCCCTTGTTTTTCTAACATATTATTTTGGAATACGTAAATGATCACCTACAACATAACATAGATAGTAGGCATAGGAGCTTTTACTAGACCCCATGCTGCTATTTTAAAAGGAGTTATCCAGTAAGGGGACCAGTCAGAGGGAAGTTGGGGCCAAGAGTGTCATACTACCTCTCATCCAATCACTGGCCAAGGCGGGACAGCGCTGTGGCCAGAGATTGGCTCAGCGGCAGTACGACACTCTGGCCCAAGTGTCATAATTTCTGACAGGAAGATGGGGACCAAAGTGGTAGGACACAAGAGACAATGCGTGAATGCTTGAGGTAAGTAAAAGGTTTATTTTTCTAATTTCATGTGCAATGTGCAAAGTTGTTTTAAAAAAAAAAAAAAACTCCCACTGGATAACCCCTTGAACTGCTCAGTACCCCATGATCACATTACAATGGGGGCAATTAGAGGACAGAAAGCACTGCATACATTCTTTTGTCACTGTAGACCATAGGGGTCGAACCCCTTAAGGACAATGGACGTAGATTAACGTCCTGATGCCCTGGCACTGAACGCATCTAGATTTACATCCTCTACATACATTCTGTGCATTATGTAAGAAAATAAATTTAAAAAGAAAATAACTTCCTCTGTAGCATACAACAGCTGATAAGTACTGGAAGGGTTAAGATTTTTTAATGAAGTCATTTACAAATCTGTTTAACTTTCTGGCACCAGTTGATTTAACAAAAATAAAAATTTTACACCGGAGTACCCCTGTAAAGCGCAACTGTCCCCAATTTGTACCCCCATAAACTAATCCCAGAATGACAAAGTTGTTAACGTTTAAAATTCAAGCATACCTTTTGCTGTTTTCTAGCAGCTTTGATCAGGCTAAAAAATTCCTTGTAAGACAGTCAGCAACAGTCATATAGGCATGTCTATGGCCCGCGACCGCCACGCCTATCCACTATACGTCTGTGCTGGGACCGCTGTGTGATTGACACACAGGTCCCAGTACATAGGACAAAATTCAGCGCTCAATGTGACCAGCCTGTTTGCAGATAATTTGGGCACGCCAGTAACGGAGGCTGCAGGGGAGTGAGGGAGGTAAGTAGAGGCTAATTTATATAAATATATAATAAACACATAACCTAAACTTACGGAAAGCAGCGAGCCCCAACATTGGTACCAGCAAAGCATAGTTCCATTTATTTCTGTCTCCATCATCTCCATGTGGATGAATGTTCCACTGGGGTGGGTTGTTTAAATTATTCATTGGTGTTTAGATTTCTGAAATAGAAGAAAAAATTAAAATAAATTGTACCGTGCGGACACATGTCAAAATACACCACATAAACCAAGGCTAGGTTCACATTTTCTGCATTAGCATTTTATCCTATGGGTTCTTATAAACAAAGTATGTTTAACGGAGTCTATAATAGCATGTATGGAGTCTGTCACTGGCATCTGCTCAATAGATACTTCAGGGAGCCCCAATGAGGTTATTTAAAGAAACTTCCCATGTCAGACAGCAGAAGACGTACCTATGTCTGTAATTAAATGGCCACCCTGCCCATACATGTAACCTCTGATGGGGACACTATAGTATGTATAGGACAAGTTCCAGTACTTTCCAGCTGTGAGAGGTGCTGGCTGGATGAACTCCTTTTCTGCCATAGGCAGGAGGCACTGTGGAACTGCTAAATAAGAAAGAGAGAGGCAAAGGCTGAGTACACTCCCAGCCCTCTGAGGCACTGCTGCCTATGCCTGTAGCACAGCCCATTTTGGCCTTGGGGGACACAAAGTTTTCATTTCATTTTGATCAGTGTTATCTGCAATCTACTTTTTCAATGGGCTCAGGGTGCGTAATAAAAAGAATAAAATACCTTCCCCTATCTCCAGCTGTTCAAATTGCTTCTTGTCTACACTGCTCTCTGCTCCTTCCTCTTAGGCTGGGTTCATAATGCAAAATTTCTGCACGGAATTCTGCATGAATGTATAGCCAATTCCCTTCAATAGAATTTTCTGCAGCAGAAATTCCGCTGTGTGAATGGGACAGTGGAATCCCATTGAAATTCATGCAGAAATTCTGCCGTGTGAACATAGCCTCACATGACATTCCGGCAGAAATACCCAACCAGTCACTGACCACAGCAGTGCCTCATCCAGTGATTGACTAAACAGACATTTACTGCACATACAGAGCACTATAGAAAGCAGCAAATATCAGAGAGCAGTGGGTACTTGGACTGTCAGAACAGCAGCAGCAGAGTATTGGGACAGGCAAGTATGGTTTCTTTATTTTTAAATTTACCCAAATTTTATTAAGATTTTTTTGTTACATAACAATAAACAAAACATAATACAGACAAATACAAATAGCCATCCTATACATAATGAACTGATCAACATTGTCTTACATCTCCCTATTGGCCTCTCTGCATAATCTTTTTTTCAGTACCTAGCAATAAGCAAACAGAACATAATACACACAAATGCAGGTGGTCAACCTATACACACTAAACTAATCAACACTACTTTACATCTACCCCCTACCCTCCCAGCATTACCTAACTACACCCAGATTAACCTTAATCTCTGTTCAAGAAAGAAAAGAAATAAATACAAATAAAACAGAACACCCTAATACCCAAAAGGAAGAAGAAGAAAAAAAAAAAAAAAAAAAAAAAAGTAAATAAATATAGAAAGAACAAAACGAAATATACAAACAACCCCTCTCCTCTCCCATAGTCTATTTCACCTAAGTACCTCCCCCCCCCCCCCCCAACAACTCAGTAATCCTGTGGAATCAAACATTATCCACTCTCCCCACACTTTCCAAAAGCCTTCAGAGCCATCACTCATCTCTGCCATTTTTTCCTCCACCCACATAACGAACTGCACTTCCCTTTCCATTCCTCTAAGGCTGGGTTCACACCACATTTTTTGCAATACAGTTTTTTTTTCAGGTTTTTGATAAAAAAACGGATTCCTCAAAACCTGACTAAACTGTATCAAAACGTGTGTACACAGTTTTATCTGTATACGGTTGAAAACCGTATACGGTTTGAAAAGTGATGTCCGGTTGCATCCGTTTTTTAAGAAAAAAAAAACGCATACGTTTTGAACTTTTCACTCCATTATGAATAAAGTTTCACTTGTTTGATTGAAATTCCAAGAAAAAAAACTGTGCAATGTCAAAAACCATATGGTAAAAACTGGATGGAACTGTACACACATACAGTTCTGTATGGTTCCCATTGACTCCCATGTTAAAAAAAAAAAACGTATACGGGTCTATACGGTTTTTCACCTGGACCAAAAACCGTGGTAGGCCACGGTTTTCTGTCCAGAAAAAAAAAAAAGTTAAAAACCGTGTGGTGTGAAAAACAGAGACAACCGCATGCAATATGGTGCATATGGTTTTGAATGGAAAGTCTATGGGCACGGTTTTCTGTACAGTTGCATCCGTTTTATTTTTTAAACCGTATCCAAAAACTGTATAGAAAATCGTGGTGTGAACCCACCCTAATGAAGGTACCACAGGCGACTTCCAGTGCCTATGAATTACCATTCTCCCTGCTGCAATTAAAAATGTCAACATGTCTTTCTTATGGAGTGTCTGGGAGTCCGGGAAGAGGGAGAACAAAGCAATCGTTGGTGAATTTTCCAACATTCTTCCTGAAAACTGCCAATAGACACTAAAACATACAAAAATCTCCCTTCCTCCTCCATACATCTCCAACATCTGCCTGCTTGTTCTGCATACATCCTGTGCACACTTACTGGGCAAAGATACCATTGGGAAACCATTTTATACAGGGAGATGATGACATACCATACGTACAACTACAAATTTGCTGAATCTCTGTTAGAAAATGCAACCCCCAAATCCCTCTCCAGTAGTCAAAAAATCTGGCCCTGCCATTATTGCTCAACAGAAGCTTATATAATTCTGCCAGGGACCCCTTTTCTGTCTCCCTAGAGAGAACTAAATTATCAAATTGTGTTATCTCCCTTCTCTGAGTAGTAGCCCCAATAGTTTTAATGAATGAGTACATTTGGGAGTACTCCAGCCAGGACAGATTGTGATCTACACATCTGGTAAGTCATCACCTGGTCATCCACTAAGACCTCTTTTATAAAGTGGTTTACATTGTCTATCCCAAATCAGAAATCTTAGCATTCTCCCCCAGAGGAAATGAAGGATTCCCAAAAATTGGTGTCATTATGCCTGGAGGTAGTGAAATCCCATATTTATTAATCCATTTATCCCAGATTATGAATGCCTGTCCCACCAGATATTACCAGCCCTTTATTTTCATTTTGTCTACAATAGTAAACCATGGGGCTAATTCCAGCTCTACAGGTGACACAGAGGCCCCCACTACAGTCCAGCCATTTGGGCTATCTCCAGGTGTCCAATCCAAAATACATTTAAAAAGGAGTACTCCGGTGGAATTTTTTTTTTTATGAATTGGTGCCAGAAAGTTAAACAGATTTGTAAATTACTTTTATTTAAAAATCTCAATCCTTTAATTACTTATTAGCAGCTGTATGTTACAGAGGAAATTCTTTTCTTTTTGAATTTCTTTTTTGTCTTGTCCACAGTGCTCTCTGCTGACACCTCTGTCCGTGTCAGGAACTGTCCAAAGCAGCATAGGTTTGCTATAGGTATCTTCTCCTGCTCTGGACAGTTCCTGATACGGGCATCCGGTGTCAGCAGAGAACATTGTGGACAAAAAAGAAATTCAAAAAGAAAAGAATTTTCTCTGTAAGATACAGCTGCTAATAAATACTGGAAGGATAAATATTTTTTAATAGAAGTAATATACAAAAATCTGTTTAACTTTCTGGCACCAGTTGATTTAAATAAAGGGGTACTCCGGTGGAAAACACTTTAAGTACTGCTGCCTCATGGTATAATTACTTGAAAATCCGGCAAACCCCCCCCTTATTGTTTTAGTCAATGTATGTTGTTTTAGTCGAATTTTACCACCTTTCCATATAAAAAGAGAAAGGGCCTGCTGCAACGATCTAAAGTATTTTCTTGGGATAATTGGAATTGTCTGAAACACAAAGAAATCTGGGTAAAATATCCATTTTGATAGTATTCATACAACCAAACCATGACAGGCAGTTATTTTGGTAAGACCCTAGGTCCGCCATAATCTTCCTATACAGTGGGAGGCAATTCAATTCATATAACATTTGTAAATCTGATGGGATCTGAATCCCCAAATATGTAATACTCTCGCTCTTCCATTTAATCTAAATTTGCTTTAAAGTTGCTCAAATAGCTAAAACGTTCAAATTCTCGAATGATTAAGGGTAATGAGATATGCGGGGAAGATACATACATCAGCAGGTCATCTGCATACAGGGCCAGTTTGCGTGATAGGACCCGCACCATTGGCGTGTGGTGCGGGCTCAAGTGTGTCCTTCATATAAGGATATACTGGCTGATGTCTCAATTTTACATCAGTTTTGAGGGTTAGCTAATGTCATTGTTTACATTAACCACAGTTGTGAAACCACATTGTGATTCATAGGTGCAGGTCCTCCACTCCAACGTAGGTGCACAACTGCACTTGTGATACAAGGTACTCAACCCCATCAATGTAAGTGTTCATCTGCATACAGGGCCAGTTCGTGCCCTATTTCAATACCCTTTATGTCGACCCTTGTCTGTAGAGCTCTGGCCAGATGTTCCATTGTAATAATATACAGCAATGAGGACAGAGGACACCCCAGGTGAGTACCATTGCTGAATAAAAAGGCCTATATTATGTATATAATGCCATTATTTTGTTAATAAAAGATGGGCCAAAACCTGTTTCAGAGATGCAAAAATAAACTTCCAACGGACTCTATCGAAGGCCTTTTCGGCATCATCTGACAGACACCTGAATTCCATGTGCTTGAGTATATGCTATTACTGATCTTGTGCGCAAAGTCCTTGTCTCTCATCCGGGCACAAAGCCCACTTGATCCCTATTAATGACCTCTGGTATCACCTCCCCCAACCTTGTTGTCAGCAATTTAGAGTATATTTTAATATCACAATTAATTAATGAGATAGGTCTATAGTTCCCACAATGAAATTGATCTTTATTGGGCTTAGGTAATACAACCACATGTGCCTCCAATGCTTGTCCTGGAAATGGGCATTCTGGTGAAATGCTGTTAAAAATAGGTGTCATACAAAGGGATTAGTAAGCTTTTAAAAAATATCGCTGTAAAACAATCTGGCCCCGGGCTTTTCCCGTTCTTTAGGCCTAAGATCATTTCCTCTATATCCTCCTCCGTGAAAGGCTCATCAAACTTACCCCGTTTTTCATTTCCTATTGTAGGTAGAGCTGTTTCCGATACATATTCGGGAATTTTGGTGTTGCCCCAGTTTCAAAGCATTGGCTAGAGATATTATATAATTTCTTATAGTAGGCACCAAAAGTCTCTGGATTGTGTACCACTTTCCCCTCTAACCCATATGCTGCCGGAATATATACAGGTGCCGACTGTGGATGCAATACTCTTGCCAGGGCCCTACCGCATTTATTAGCCTCCGCAAATCGATAACACCGCTTAATCTCTGCTTTCCTTCCTGCCATTCGGGCCATACGATTTTTAATCTGCTCCCTGACCACTGTCAGTTGTACCAAGCATTCGGGTTCACTTTGATTTTTATGTTGCTTTGTGATCTTATCTAATTCCTGCAGCAAACCCTTTAGCTTAGCCTCATTCGCTTTCTTCACCCGTGCCCCATCTTGAATCAGAACCCCCCTTACCACACACTTTAAGGCCTCCCACTGCATAGGAAGAGAGGTAGAGTCCTCAATATGATCTGTAAGAAATGACTATGGCTCTAGAGCAGTGGTTCACAACCTTTTTTTGCGACTGTACCACCAAAGATTGAAAGTATGTCCGTGGGTACCCATCGAGTGGAACTTACGCATGAGGCGTACCAGCAGACAAATTAAGTAATAAAAGTACATAATTTCATAATGGTGTGTGCTTACCTTTCTAATGCGATACTTAATCCCCTTCTGCCATTATTCCCCCCCCTCCCTGATCCCCTTTTGTGATTATCCGCCTCCCCCTCTATCTTAATCCCCTTTTGCCATTACCCCCCCCCCCCCCTCCATCTTAGTCCTCTTGTGCCATTATTCCCCCCTCCAATCCCCTTGGGCCAATATATAAGATACATACAATAACACCCTCCCATACTGGGGTGTTACACTTAGTTTAACATGCTTACCAGGCCTGTGTCTATCTTGTTCGGCAAGAGTCGGAGGGCCGCACTAACAGGTGACGTCCTTCTGCGATGTGCCGGCTCCTCTGGACAACATCAGGGATGTCACACGTCAGGCCCGGCAACCAGTGCAGCTCACGTAAAGTGGCCATGGCCACATCTCCGGCCGCGGTACAATATAGTGAACTGCTACAGCGACTGCGGTGTCCAATCCCCGCTCTGCGCTGAAAAATACTGGCAAATGCATGGCCAGTATTTGTCAGCGAATTGCCATACCCCCGCATAACCCTTGGTGTACCCCTGGTTTAGAACCCCTGCTCTAGAGACTGCAATTTTGCAATCTATATTACTTAACAGGGTCTCATTTAACCGCCAAGTCCATTCCACTATACGGACCCCTCCATAACAATGTCTGTTTGGTGCCATGTATTCCCATATTATATGGAATTTGTTATCATTTTTTTTATGTATTAATAAAAATCTAAGATTTCAGTGTTCTTGTTACTTGATTTTGGTGCTAACTTAGGTTACATAGCATCCGCACAGTATGTATAAAGGCTGGTCAACATGTCAAGAGTTTAAAATGAGAGCAATGCTTAAAAATAGGTATTCAGATTTCCACAAATATACATTATTCCACACAATGAACATGATATCATTTTATATAATATTATATACATATATATATATATATATATATATATATATATATATATATATTTTTTTTTTCTAGATCAATTCTTCACAAGTTTCAAGATCTTTGTTACTTAAAGGGGTACTCCGCCCCTAGACATTTTATCCCCTATCCAAAGGATAGGGGATAAGATGTCAGATCGCCGCGGTCCCGCTGCTGGGGACCCCCGGGATCCCCACTGCGGCACCGCGCTTTCATTACAGCACAGAGCGAGTTCGCTCTGTGCCTAATGACGGGCGATACAGGGGACGGAGCCGCGTGATGTCATGGCGCCGCCCCTCGTGACATCACGGCCCATCCCCTTAATGCAAGTCTATGGGAGGGGGCGTGATGACCGCCACGCCCCCTCCCATAGACTTGTATTGAAAGGGGCGGACCGTGACATCACGAGGGGCGGAGCCGTGACGTAATGATGCTCCGGCCCCTGTACCGCCCATCATTACGTGCAGAGCGAACTCGCTATGTGCTTTAATGATAGCGCGGTGCGGCAGTGGGGATCCCGGGGCTCCCCAGCAGTGGGACCGCGGCGATCTGACATCTTATCCCCTATCTTTTGGATAGGGGATAAAATGTCTAGGGGCGGAATACCCCTTTAAAAGTGAAGCCTCTGGGGTGACGATGTTCTCATTGACTTACAGGTGGTCCCGGTTACAGTGCAGCTGTTCTGAGAAGAGTGCCTGTGTGCAAATCACATGACCTGGATGGATTTTTTCGTCCCGAGATGAAAGCAAGCACAGATCAATAGCAGGAGTACTGTATATAACTAACTTTCCATTAGACAAGGCTCAAGGCCAGTGGTCTTCAACCTGCGGACCTCCAGATGTTGCAAAACTACAACTCCCAGCATGCCCGGACAGCCAACGGCTGTCCGGGCATGCTGCGAGTTGTAGTTTTGCAACATCTGGAGGTCCGCAGGCTGAAGACCACTGCTCTAGGCTCTGTTCACACAAGTGTCAGAATTACGACAGCAAAACTGGGGCTGCATGTAGTTAGTTATCCTTATAAAAAGACACAGTGGGGGAGATTTATCAAAGTTGTCTATGTCCCGCATCAATATAGACCAAACTACAGAGGGTTAGTCTGGTCTATTGTGCACCTAATTTATCAAATGGCGCACAGCTCTTGATAAATTCTGTGCACAGACTGCATGATCTATGCTTTAGTCTATATATAAACCTGCTCCAGCATGGTCTGACATTTCGGCGTACTTTCAGCCTATTCGACTTGTCGCTGAAAAGTCTCTTTTGATAAATTCAGCACCAATGCATTTTTCAATGCATTTCAGTCTAAAATAGACTTGCATGCATCATGTTCTAAAAATCCTCTAGAGCAAAAGTCGCAGAAAAGTCGCACATATTTAGACTGCGACTTTCTGTGCGACAAATTTAGACAAGAAAAACCAGTCTAAATCCTTTGATAAATCTCCCCCAGTGTCCGTACCTGATGGACAATGATGCACATTAGAGGCAGCAGTATTGGCACAGAAGAGGCACAGAAGTGTGGGCACAGCCTAACATTTCTTTCATGAAACAGTAATACCCCTTTAAATAGGGCCCAGCTGTACACACCTGAGAAAGGATTCCTGTGTGGTGCCCAGACATCACTGTGTCAGCACTTCCGCCCAAACCTCAGCAGTGAAAGGGTAGGAGCACTGAGGAAAGACGTAGGCCAATGAAAAGTTCTGTAGATGACCCGTCAGCCAATAGAAATACAAGGGGAGGAGGAACACACTATGACCTTGTTCTGTCAGCTTGGCCTGCCTCCTTCAGATTCTCAGAGAGGGGAGGGCAAGCAGAGAAGCAGCAACACAGAGCAAGAATGTAACCCTTACAGTGCTGTAAACCTTCCATATGTAAAAGGAAAGTATAATCCAAACTACATAATATCAGAGAAGCACTACTTTATATTAAACAGTATAGCCAATCCCAACCTGACCAAATAAATAGAGATGAGCGAATTTACAGTAAATTCGATTCGTCACGAACTTCTCGGCTCGGCAGTTGATGACTTATTCTGCATAAATTAGTTCAGCTTTCAGGTGCTCCGGTGGGCTGGAAAAGGTGGATACAGTCCTAGGAAAGAGTCTCCTAGGACTGTATCCACCTTTTCCAGCCCACGGGAGCACCTGAAAGCTGAACTCATTTATGCAGGATAAGTCATCAACTGCCGAGCCGCGAAGTTCGTGACGAATCAAATTTACTGTAAATTCACTCATCTCTACAAATAAATGCAAACAATAAAGCAGTGGTCTTCAACCTGCGGACCTCCAGATGTTGCAAAACTACAACTCCCAGCATGCCCGGAAGCCATCGGCTGATAAGTGTGAATAGTGGCTTTATGCAAAAAAAATAAAAATAAAAATACACAATGCCAAAAAAAAAAAGTGCATTTAGCAAGTTCCAACAGTAATCTATCATATTTTGTCAAATATTTGTAGACCATTACTCTTGATCGTTTTTATTAAATAAATTCATAGGGTTCACAATTCCACCAAAGTTGGTTATGTCACAAGAAAAAAAAACATCTAGGGTTCTAGGAGATTAACCCCTAGAATACACTCCGGGAACAATCTATAAAAAGGAGAGTGCAGGAGCTATGTATGCTTCATATAAAAGCAGGTCCTGGCTGCTATTGGCAGCCAGGGACCCGCTACCAATAATTAACATAAGCGATAATGCTAATGCCCGCCTTTAGAGGTCATGATCAATTCTAACCATGGAATTTAACCCCTTGGGGACCAAGCCCATTTTGACCTTAAAGGGGTACTTGCATTGAGAGGGTGGGGCGAAGTGACACTGGGGCTGAGTGGTGACGTCACGATACTCCAGCCCCGTAGTTGTGAGGCTTCAGACTCTGAGCCTCCAGCGCTGCGTGAAGCTCGCACAGGTGGGTGCTGCATGAGAGATTGCAGGGGTCCCCAGCAGTGGGACCCCCGCGATAGAAACATAGAATGTGTCGGCAGATAAGAACCATTTGACCCATCTAGTCTGCCCAATAATCTGAATCCTATCAATACTCCCTGGCCCTATCTTATATGAAGGATAGCCTTATGCTTATCCCATGCATGTTTAAACTCCTTCCCTGTATTTGCAGCGACCACTTCTGCAGGAAGGCTATTCCATGCATCCACTACTCTCTCAGTAAAGTAATACTTCCACATATTCAGGGGTGTGGATTTATATATATACATTTTTTAAACTACTTGTCCAAGGGACTAAAACGGAGCAGAATCTACTTGTCCCTCATAACAATCCACTTGTCCTGGTACAAAATAATTTTAACCCAAATAGTATGTAAATGAGGTCTTATATTAATAAAAACTTGATAGGCAGACCAGTACATCACCCCATTATGTGGATAGGGTCCCTGATAAGTAAGTAATGGAATACTGCAGTGCAAAATAACTTATCCTGACCGCTGGGAAACCCCTCCCCCCCGATCTCTTGTAAGCAGCCTCGGCAGGAATGGGGGCTTGTCCGCATGACGCAGCGACCAACACGCCCTCCCCGCCCCCCATGTATCCCATAGATACATGGAGGGGGCATTTCAGCAGCCCTATCATGCAGGGAAGGAAAATTGCCTTCATGCCGTCTGCTGGGGCCTCATACAAGAGATGGGGGGGGGGGTTGTCCCAGCGGTCAGGCCCCCGCGATCTATTACTTATGGGGATAAGGTTTTTTGCACTACAGTATTCCTTTAAGTAGGTAGTCCCCCTTCAGGTAGGTATGTCCCTTTATCAGGTAGGGATCAAGTAGGGCCCCCTGCGCCATTATGTTACCCCCTCTGATGCCCCCTGCGCCATTATATTTCCCCCCTCTGATGCCCCCTGTATCATTATATCCCCCCCTCTGATGCCCCCCAGGGTCATTATATTCCCCCCGCCCCCCCTCTGATGCCCCCTGTGTCATTATACCCCCCCCCTCCCTTCTGATGCCCCTCGTGTCATTATATTTCCGCCCAACCCCCCTCTCCTCTCCCACATTATTTACCAAACCTCCCCTCCTCTCTGATCCCCTGCTACCTGTACTCCAGCCCCATGTGTGCTCCGGCAGGCTCAGGGGCTCGGCGGTCACTTTTGTTAATGGACCGCATCCTCGGTCCGGACGGAGGGCCACGTGATGAGTGACCTCATCGTACGTGCTGACGCTGTCGTCCTGCGCAGCTCGCTATAGACTGCAGCACACAGCTGCAGTCTATAGGAGTTAAGTTGCAGGGCAAAATTGATTGCCCCTTTATTTGTGAATTCTTTAGACATTTAGCCCTGCTTGTCTGAAGCCTGAAGAATTCACCTGCCCAGGCAATACAATTTCCACATCCCTGAGGCCCCCCAGAAAGATATTACCCCAATCAGGTAGGGCTCCCCCATATGAAGACAGGCCCCAGATAGATATGACCCCCGTTCGGTATGGCTCCAAAGTAGGTATAGAGGTCCCAGATAGCTATGACCCCCATCACTGATGGGGATCATATCTACCTGGGGGCCTGTCTACCTACTTGGGAGCCAAATAGGTTTTCCAAATTGTTTCATACAGGCCCTCAGATAGATCTTGTCCCCGGTATTTAAACAATTATGCCCCTTAAGAATATAGTTTTGCCCCTGGTGATCAGGCAGGTCCTCATATTAGGCAAGTTTATCTCACTCACTCACCATTCACACAGGTCCGCTCACACTGTTACTGTACTTACATCTCCCTGCAGCAGTCTATAACGAGACTTCCTTGAGGTGATGCTACCGATTGGTGATGTCATCACATATGCAGCTCAGGATATCGGGACACTGACGTCCCGTGCGGCGCCTGTGATGACGTCACCTATCGCGCGCATCACCGCAAGGAAGTCTCGTTATAGACTGTTGCAGGGAGATGTAAGTACAGTAACAGTGTGAGCGGACCTGTGTGAATTGTGAGTGAGATAAACTTGCCTAATATGAGGACCTGCCTGATCACCAGGGGCAAAAATATATTCTTAAGGGGCATAATTGTTTAAATACCGGGGACAAGATCTATCTGAGGGCCTGTATGAACCTATTTGGAAAACCTATTTGGCTCCCCAGTAGGTAGACAGTCAATTCTTACGGCATTTAACGCTGCTTGCCCGAAGCAGGGCTAAATGCCTGAAGAAATCACCTGCCCGGCATCCTGAACTGCTTGTCCCGGGCGTCGGGTGATAGGAATTCCACATCCCTGATATTACTTTTAAACCTTTGCCCCTCTAATTTAAAATTATGTCCTCTTGTGGTAGTTTTTCTTCTTTTAAGGATGAGAGCATTTTTTTTGCAAATCTGATCTCTATCACTTTATGCATTAATAACTCTGGGATGCTTTTACTTATGAATTTGATTTAGAGACAGTTTTTTCCTGACATTCTACTTTAACATAGTGGTAAATTTTCGTCAATACTTGCATCATTTCTTGGTGAAAAATTCAAAAATTTCATGAAAATGTTGAAACTTTTGCATTTTTCTAACTTTGAAGCTCTCTGCTTGTAAGGAAAACAGACATTCCAAATACATTATATATTGATTCACATATAAAATATGTCTACTTTATGTTGACATCATAAAGTTCACGTTTTTACTTTTTGAAGACAGAGCTACAAAGTGTAGCAGCAATTTTCAACATTTTCCCGAAAAATTCAAGATTTTAATTTTTCAGGGACCCGTTAAGTTTGAAGTGGATTTGAGGGGCCTTTCTGTAAGAAATACCCCATAAATGACCCCATTATAGAAAATGCACCTCTCAAAGTATTCAAAATGACATTCAGAAAGTTTGTTAACCCTTTAGGTGTTTCACAGAAAAAGCAGCAAAGTGGAGAAGAAAACTCAAAGTCTTATTTTAAAGAAATTAGAAATAAGTACAACAGTGTCCAGTATCATGAAAATAGTAATAAGCAATATATTAGAAAAATCTGCTAAATCAGTGTATCATAGAACAAATTAGCCCATTGAACAGGCAAACAGGTAGAAATAGAACAAAGTTCAAAAGCGAAAATCATACAAAAGCTAAAGCATAAGTAATGAAAATAAGATAAACAAATTCTATTACGAACATCCTGACAGTGTCATGCAAGCAGTTAGGCAAACCATTAAGAAAAGTATGAAGAGAGGAAAACGTTATCTCAGAGACCTCCTATAATGAATTAGGTGTTTCCCAAGTGTGAGAAGTGTGGACTAGGGAACCATATCCCCCAGTGTTTAACCCCGTCCCGAAGAATGGCATATACATCATGATGTGCAGGTAGTTCGCGCATCATGGCGTTTATATAAGTCATTCAGTTAACCCGGGTTAACTGGCAGAAGTCCAACTGTTACCAGCGGGGGACAACTTCTGCAAGTCCCCCCAGGACCATCTGTGGATGATCCTGGTCAGCTGTGGACCAATAACAGTGATCGCTGACTGGGGGGGGGCGGGGGGGGGGGATGTTAAAGTTCAGATCCCCCCCTATGCCTGCCCCAGAGCGGGGGAAGAGGATCCCAGGAGCTGCAGGGGACGGCGCGGCAGTGAGGACCGGCAGCAGGAGCATGTGGAGGCGGCAGGCAAGTGGAAGCAGCAGTGAATATCGCTGTAAAGTAATATTCACTGCTGCTTCTAGGAGTTTAAAAACTACAATTCCCAGCATGCCCAGACAGCCTTGGGCATGCTGGGAATTGTAGTTTTGCAACATCTGGAGGGCCGCAGTTTGGAGACCACAGTGCAGTGGTCTCCAATCTGTGCTCTTCCAGATGTTGCAAAACTACAACTCTCAGCATGCTCAGACAGTCCAGGCATGCTGAGAGTTGTAGTTCTGTAACACCTGGCCCTTCAGATGTTGCCAAACTACAACTCCCAGCATGCCCTTCGGCTGTCTTGGCATGCTGGGAGTTGTAGTTTAGCAACAACTGAAGGCACACTGGTTGGGAAACATTGTTTCCTAACTCAGTGTTTCCCAACCCGCGTGCCTCCAGCTGTTGCAAAACTACAACTCCCAGCATGCCCAGACAGCCGAAGGGCATGCTGGGAGTTGTAGTTTGGCAACAACTGGAGGAAAAAACAGTTTGGAGACCGCTAAGTAGTGGTGTCCAAACTGGAGCCCTCCAGATGTTACAAAACTTCAACTCCAAGCATGCCCAGACTGCCCAGGCATTTTTGGCAACATCTGAAGGGCCAGATGTTACAGAACTACAACTCCCAGCATGCCTGGACTGTCTGGGCATGCTGAGAGTTGTATTTTTGCCACATCTGGAAGAGCACAGATTGAAAACTACTGCACAGTGGTCCCCAAACTACGGTCCTCCAGATGTTGCAAAACTACAACTCCCAGCATGCCCAAAGGGCATGCTGGGAGTTGTAGTTCTGCAACAGGTCAAGGTTTGCCCCCCCCATGTGAATGACAGGGTACATTCACACTGGCGGGTTTACAGCGATGCAGCAAATTTTCCGCTGCAGCTCAAACTCCCAGCGGGAAACTCACTGTGAACCCCCGCCTGTGTGAATGTACCCTAAAAACACTACATATACACATACACAGTTTCCCCCCCCACAATAAAAATGAAACACATCAAGTACGGCACTGTTTCCAAAACGGAGCTTCCAGCTGTTGCAAAACAACAACTCCCAGTATTGCCAGACAGCCATTAACTGTCCAGGCATGCTGGGAGTTTTGCAACAGCTGGAGGCACCTTGTTTAGGAATTACTGGTGTAGAATACCCCTATGTCCATCCATATGCAAATACCAAATTTTTGCCTCAAATACGCATGGCACTCTCTCACTTCGGAGCCCTGTCGCATTTCAAGGCAACAGTTTAGGGCCACATATGGGGTATTTCCGTACTCGGGAGAAATTGCCTAACAAATTTGGGGGGCTTTTTCTCACTTGACGTCCAAACATGGGGTACTTTCATACTCAGATGAAATGGGGTTACAAATTTGGGGGGGCATTTTCTCCTATAACCTCTTGTAAAAATAGTAATTTTTTTTGGGGGGGGGGGAAACTGCATTTTAGTGAATTTTTTTTATTTTAATTTACACATCCGACTTTAAAGAAAAGTCATCAAACACCTGTAGAGTGTTAAGGCTCACTGTATGCCTTGTTATGTGCCTTGAGTGGTGTAGATTCCAAAATAGTTTGCCATGTTTTTTTTTTTTGCTGTTATGGAACCATAGGGACTTCCTAAATGTGACATGCCCCCCTAAAACCATTTCAGCAAAATTCACTCTCCAAAATCCCATTGTCACTCCTTCGCTTCTGAGCACTTTACTTTCACATATGGGGAATTTCCTTACTCGAGAGAAATTGGGTTACAGATTTTGGGGGGGCATTTTCTCCTTTTACCCCTTTTAAAAATTCAAAAACTGGGTCTACAAGAACATGTTAGTGTAAAAAAAAAAATGGAGTTTTTAATTTTTCTCCTTTAATTTGCTGCTATTCGTATGAAACACCTAAAGAGTTAACAAACATTCTGAATGTCATTTTGAAAACTTTGAGGGGTGCAGTTTTGAAAATTGGGTCATTTATAGGGTATTTCTAATATTAAGACCCTTCAAATCCACTTCAGAGCTGAACTGGTTCCTGAAGAATTCTGACTTTGAAAATTTTGTGAAAAATTGGAAAACTGCTGCTGAACTTTGAAGCCCTCTGATGTCTTCCAAAAGTAAAAACATGTCAACTTTATGATGCAAACATAAAGTAGACATACAATGGAGATCAAAAGTTTGGGCACCCCAGATAAAAATTTGTATTAATGTGCATAAAGAAGCCAAGGAAAAATGGAAACATCTCCAAAAGGCATCAAATTACAGATTAGACATTCTTATAATATGTCAACAAAAGTTAGTTTTATTTCCATCATTTACACTTTCAAAATAACAGAAAACAAAAAAATGGCGTCTGCAAAAGTTTTGGCACCCTGCAGAATTTATAGCATGCACTGCCCCCTTTGTAAAGCTGAGACCTGCCAGTCTCATGGATTGTTCTCAATCATCATCTGGGAAGACCATCTCAAAGGTTTTAAATGTCCAGACTCATCTGACCTTGCCACAACAATCAGTACCATGGGTTCTTCTAAGCAGTTGTCTAGAAATCTGAAACTGAAAATAGTTGACGCTCACAAAGCTGAAGAAGGCTATAAGAAGATAGCAAAATGTTTTCAGATGTCAATATCCTCTGTTCGGAATGTAATTATGAAATGTCAGTCATCAGGAACAGTAAGAGTTAAAGCAAGATCTGGAAGACCAAGAAAAATATGAGACAGAACAGCTCGCAGGATTGTGAGAAAAACTATTCAAAACCCACGTTTGACTGCACAATCCCTCCAGAAAGATCTGGCAGGCACTGGAGTTGTGGTACACTATTCCACTATAAAGAGATACTTATACAAATATGGTCTTCATGGAAGAGTCATCAGAAGAAAACCTCTTCTACATCCTCACCACAAAAATCAGCGTTTGAACTTTGCAAATGAACATATAGACAAGCCTGATGCATTTTGGAAACAAGTTCTGTGGACAGATGAGGTTAAAATTGAACTTTTTGGCCGGAATGAGCAAAGGTACGTTTGAAGAAGAAGGGGAACAGAATTTAATGAAAAGAACCTCTGTCCCACTGTTAAGCATGGGGGTGGATCAATCATGCTTTGGGGTTGTATTGCAGCCAGTGGCACAGGGAACATCTCACGATTAGAAGGAAAAATGGATTCAATAAAATTTCAGCAAATTTTGGATGCTAACTTGATGCCCTCTGTGAAAAAGCTGAAGTTAAAGAGAGGATGGCTTCTACAAATGGATAATGATCCTAAACACACCTCGAAATCCATGGGGGATTATATCAAGAGGCGGAAACTGAAGGTTTTGCCATGGCCTTCACAATCTGCTGACCTCAACATAATTGAAAATCTATGGATAGACCTTAAGAGAACAGTGCGTGACAGACAGCCCAGAAATCTCAAAGAACTGGAAGACTTTTGTAAGGAAGAATGGGCAAAGATACCTCAAACAAGAATTGAAAGACTCTTGGCTGGCTACAAAAAGGGGGCAGTACAAGATATTAACTCTGCAGGGTGCCCAAACTTTTGCAGATGCCATTTTTTTTGTTTTCTGTTATTTTGAAAGTGTAAATGATGGAAATAAAATCTAACTTTTGCTGACATATTATAAGAATGTCTAATTTGTAATTTGATGCCTTTTGGAGATTTTTCCATCTTTCCTAGGCTTCTTTAAGCACATTAATAATTTTTTTTTACCTGGGGTGCCCAAACTTTTCATCCCCACTATATTGTATATGTGAATCAATATATAATTTATTTGGTATGTCAACTTCATAAGAAAAAGCATCCCAGAGGTATTAATGCTTAAAGCGCAACTGTCATGGAAATGATACCCCCCAGACTAATAACATGATAGTATAGATGATGATATGTGTAATGCAGCTGTACTTTTCCTGCTGATAAAGAGTGATAAACAGCAGCCAAAATAGTTTTATCGTGCGGTCAGCAACAGACGGATAGGCGTGGCTGGGGATCATAATGCCCCACCTCCACCACGCCTATCCCCTGTAAGTGAGTGCTGGACCACTGTGTAATTGACACACAGGTCCCCACCCCCCGATGTCCATGATGTGCGGGCCGGCGTGACTCCACTGAGCCTATACATATAATGTGCACCTTTATGTTATATGAAATACAGTGCCCATACTCCTCTTCTTTATTCTCATGGTGCCGGAGACGCGCTGCTTCTGCTTTCACTATAGGCAGTGAGCTCGCTCCCTGCCTCTAGCACTGCGCAGGCGCATTGAGCTGGCGGCAGACAACGGGAGCGAGCTCATTGCCTATAGTGAAAGCAGAAGCAGCGCGTCTCCGGCACCATGAGAAGAAAGAAGAGGAGTACTGGCACTGTATTTCATATAACATAAAGGTGTAGATTATATGTATAGGCTCAGTGGAGTAATGCCGGCCCGCACATCATGGACATCGGGGGGTGGGGACCTGTGTGTCAATCACACAGTGGTCCAGCGCTCACTTACCGGGGATAGGCGTGGCGGAGGTGGGGCATTACGATCCCCAGGCACGCCTATCCGTCTGTTGCTGACCGCACGATAAAACTATTTTGTGGCTGATAAAGAGTGATAAACAGGAGCCAAAAGTACAGCTGCATTACACGTATCATCATCTATACTGTCATGTTATTAGTCTGGGGGGTATCATTTCCATGACAGTTGCGCTTTAACCCCTTCCCGCTATAGGACATATGCATACGTCCAATCATCAGACACATTCGTGCAATTGGACGTATGCGTACGTCCTAGCGATCTCCGGCACTGCCGCGGGCAGCGCAGGAGATCGGCGACGGGACCCGGCTGTCAGTCACAGCCGGAGTCCCGGCTGTCAGTCACAGCCGGAGTCCCGCCGGAGCCGCAATCGCACCGGTCCCAGCAGCATTAACCCCATAGATGTCGTGATCAGTCCTGATCACGGCATCTATGGTGTTGACAGGGGGAGCGCTGTTGCTTGTTATGGCAGCAGGAGGTCAGATCATAACCTCCTGTATGCCTGCCAGAGGTTGGATCGCACAGGCTGTAGTGTGTGCAGCTCATCAGGTCATACTATGCTGCAGTACAAATGTATTGCAGCATAGTATAACCTGTAAAAAGTGTAAAATTAAATAAAAAGTTCTTCAATAAAAGTATGAAGAGTAAAAAAAATAAAAAAAATGCCCCTTTCCCAATAAAAGCCCTGTATTATCACCAAAAAAGATCAAAAACACAAATCATATACATAGTAGGTATTGCCACGTGATGTGTACTATAAAACTATAATGTAAATTATCCCGCACGGTGAACGCCGTAAAACATAAAAAAAAACGCAAAATTCACCAATTTTGGTACAAATAGCGGAGTAAAAAAGATCAAAAGGTAGCACGTAGCACAAAAATCATACCAATAAAAAGTACAGCTCATCCCGCAAAAAATAAGCCCTTACTCAATGGCGTCGGACGAAAAATTAAAAAGTTACGGCTGTTGGAAAATGAATGGCAGAAAAATTATTTTGCTCGTGAAAAGGAAAAATAACATAGAAAGTAGGGATCTACCGATATCGTTTTTTAAGGGCTGATACCGATACTCTGTGGAGGTTAGGGCTGATAACTTATACCAATATTCCGGTATAAGTTAACGGCTATTTATCCCCCACGGCGACACCGCTGCAGATCATTGATTTAAAGCGGGCGCTTTAAATCAATGAACTGCAGGGGCTTTTGCAGTGTCAGAGACCGCCGCCGCCGCCACCCGCTTCTCTCCCCCTGCCTGTTCTGGGGTCCTGAGTCCTGTCAAAGTTTTTCACAAAAAATGCTTCATGTGTAAACAAAAATGCACCAGTTATATAAAGTACAATATGTCACGAAAAAACTAACTCAGAATCGCTCTGCTCAGAAAAAGCGCTCTAAAGTTATTACCATTTAAAGAGATACATGTCAAATAAAAAAAAAAAAAGAGCCTGGTCATAGAGGTAAAAAATGGGTCGGTCCTTAAGGGGTTAAAGCAGCGATTCCCAACCGTGGTGCCGTGTGTGGCGTTCGGCACTGCCCGTGGTGCCGCTACATTTTGCCATGATTTATTTATTTTCTTTTTTTAATGTCCCACCCCAGCCTGCGTGCTTATGACTGACGGCGCAGGGGGGGGTGGGGTGAAGGGAAGCCTGCGTGCGCACTGCGCACACAGCATCCCCCTGTGTCCCCCTCTCCTTTGCGGCGCAGTGAGACGAAAATGGTGCCCTGGGGCAGAACGAGCTGCATCTGCGCCGGACTCCCGTGCCTGCCGTGGAACTGCAAGCTGCGCGGGTTGGTTTGCTTAAGATACCGTACCCTTTCAGCCCCTCTGTTACCCCTTCTCAACCCTGTCCAAACCCCCACCACCACCACGCAGGTCCACCCTCTACCCCCCCCCCCCCGTCACTCATGTCCACCCCCCCGTCATCCATGTCCGCCTTGTCCACCTCCCTGTCACCCATGTCCACCCCCCATCACCCATGTCAACCCCCCCCCTCACACATGTCCACCCTCCTGTGATCCATGTCCGCCTTGTCCACTCCCCTGTCCATCCCTGTCACTCATGTTTACCCCCCCCCCGTCTACCCCCGTAGTCTACTCTGTCACCCATGTCCACCCTCCTGTTCACCCATCTGTCCCTTTGTCCCCCCAGTCCACCCCTCTGTCACTCCTGGCCCTCTTTTACCCCCTTGTCCACCCCTCTGATGCCCTGTCTCCCATGTCCACCTCCTGTCATCCATGTCTACCCCCCCATCCAACCCTCTGTCACCTTTGTTCCCCCTCCATTGTCCACCCCTGACCACATCCTTGTCACCCATGTCCACCCCCTATTCACCTGTCACCCCCATATGCCCCCGTCACCCATGTTCACTCTTCTACACCCATCTGTCACCCTTGTACACCTCCCTACACCCCTCTGTGAAAAATGCCCTCCCCACAATAAAAATGGAAATTGTCCCCCCCCCCCCATTTTACCCCCAAAAAGCGTAAAAAACAAAACAAAAAAAACCAAAAACATATTTGGTGTTGCTGCGTGTGTAAATGTCTGGACTACCAAAATATAATGTTAATGATCCCGTACAGTGAATGGCGTAAACGTTAAAAAAAATAAAAAAAATTTGCTGCTTTGTCACATTTTATTCCCAAAAAAAAACAAAAAACAATATTAATTAATAAAAAGTGATTTAAAAGTTTCATAAAAGGAAATGTGGTATCGATAAAAAGTACAGATCACGGCACAAAAAATGAGCCCTCATACAGCCACGTACATGGAAAAATTTTTAAGTTAGGCTAGGTTCACACTAGAGCTGGGCAGTATGACCAAAAATGTGTATCATGGTATTTTTGTAAGTTATGGCGGATCCACGGTATTTAACAGTATCCCCCCCCCCCCCATCATGTGACCCGTGGGCCAGCCGGCTCCTTACATGACAGTGCGCTCAGCCTATCAGCGCGAGGCGGGAAATCGCTGCGGCCGGTGATAGGCTGACGGCTCTGTGAAGTTCCCATCCCCAGCGTGAGGCAGATACCAGAGCAACGGGGGAATGTAGGAAGGTGAGTTAAAGTTTATTTTGTTTGTTTTTGCAGCCCGGACACAGGAATATGTAGTACAATACAGAGTTCCAGCGCCGGCATCCCGCAACTCACAGGAGGACGAGGAGAGCAGCGCTTGCGGGTGACATATGATAAGTTCCCCGATGTGGGGGACAGCGCAGCGCTGGGATGATAATTCATTGGGAGGGGGGGGGGGGGGGGGAGAAGCAGAACAGTGCCTGCGGGTCACATATGATTAGTTTTTCGATGTGGGGACAGCACGCTGCGGCTGATAATTCATTCATTCGAGAGGGGGGGGGCTACAGAGGAGGAAAGTCTTTTTGCCAAAGTACCCCTTTAAGTCTTCTCTCATATTGCATTTCAAATGTATTTCAGTACAGCAGAAAGCATGATCTAGTCACAGCTAAGATTCTTAGCCAATAGCTGCCGAAGTTGTCCCAACTTCACTCCCTAGCCTGTGAGAAGAGGCAGAACTTGTATTCTGTAGCTAAGTTAGTCAAATATAAGCCTTGGCTTAGCCCCCTAACCACCATCCCCTTGGGAATCCATGTTCATAAAGTACAAGTAATTAGGAACGTAAAGTGTCAAATGTCCATAGTTGTTTTTACTCTTGCGACCCACTGGGATCGGGAGTTATTAGCCAGGGAAGGAAGCAGCATTGCACTCCACCCCCTGGCCAGCTGATAGATCCATACATTTGTCTGCAAAGACTTCAATGCAGAGAAATGGTCAATTCTCACGGCCAGCCAGGAAGTGGTGCGGAATGCCGCCTGCTTCCCCAGAGATGTCTTGATCGCAGTAGGTTTTTTGCTGTATGCAAAAATGTAGTCAACTACACTATTGTGTATGAAAAAATTATATATGTTGTTATGATCCGTTTACATACAGTGGCAGTGAAGATGTTTTTTGCTCTCTTTCGTTCTGGGGCCAACTTGGAGTATGGGCGGGGCTTCATTACGTCACTGCTGCTGTTTGCTAGCTGCGGGACCCAGCAGAGAAGCAGGAGCAGTGACATCATGAACATACAGAAGATTATAGCAGGGGAACCGGAGCACGGAATGGGACCAGGTAAGTATGGTTGTCATCAGTGTCACCTGCACTAACTGTCTGTACTGATGAAATTGATGACAGATTTCCTTTAAACTGACAGCAATAACATGATGTAAATGCACCCTATTTTATAGATGTTTAAGCTATGTTAACACAGTGCAGTTTCCCACATTTTTGACAACATCTTGGCAAAACCACTTGAAAAACCACATTGGCCCTCATTTACTTAGATAATCGGGTTGTAAGTCTATCTTGCTTTCTTACCCGACTGCTTTTTTCCCCTGGTATTTATTATGTTGCATCCTGTTTGTCGCACGTGGGTTTTGTTGGTTTTGGTTTCCAACTCCTCTGAGTTGTCGGGAAAAAATCCACAACAATTCAACAAATTCGGGTTGGAAAGCTTTATAAATACGTGGGAAAGCTCAGAAATGTCGGGTTACGCCCCTTTTTCGGGTTTGGGAGAATCCACATCGGGTCCGTTGGGAAAAAAGGTTGCATTGTGTCGCACGATGTCTGCGACATGTCGCAGACAAAGATGCGCCAAAAAAACCCGACAAAACAAGTTGGGTTTAGAATAGTAAATGAGGGCCACCATGTTCACCATTTAGGCATTGCCTTTGCCCATAACAAGCTATCACAGCACAGCTTTCATTTTACCAGACATTGTTAAAGTGTATTTTGTTGCTATCCAAAAGGTGTCTGATCGTGGGGGTCCAGCCGCCGGGACCCACAACACAATTTTTCATCATGTTCAGAAAGCTGGGTTTGGGTGGCTGTGACCTCACACCACACCTCTCCCATTCATGCCAGGGGACAGCATCCAAGCCGGAACGAGGACACCTAGTGGCCACAGATATTGGTAAGTATGTTTATAAAACTGTTTATATTTTTTATGCATTTTTATTTTTTGCATTGGTTCTCAGTCCCATTATCAAAAGTTTTAAAAGGTGACAGTGCCCATTTAAGATAGGAAAGCTGAGCTGTGATTGGTTATCATGGGAAATACCACATAGTTTTGGTAAGGCTGCGTACACATCATGATTTTTCCATCCGACTTGAGTACACGATTTTTATAGCTTAAAATTGTATGAAATCGTATATAAAGTCGGATCCATTGACCTCCATTATAAAATCAGATCCATTAGGCTGCATTTACATCACGATTTCTCCATCCGACCAGAGTACACGATTTTTATAACTTAAAATCGTATATAAAGTCGGATCCATTGACCTCCATTAAAAAATCTGATCCATTACACACCTCCGATTTGATTCGCATCCAATTTCAAACGATTTTTGTTCAGGTCTGAAATCGTGGTCAACCCCAATTTCAGACCCGAACAAAAATCGGGTGAAATCTGATGTGGAACAAATCGGAGGTGTGTAATGGATCTGATTTTATAATGGAGGTCAATGGATCCGACTTTATATACGATTTCATACGATTTTAAGCTATAAAAAAAAAAAAAACGTGTACTCAAGTCGGATGGAGAAATGGTGATGTGAACGCAGCCTAGCAGTCACGGTAAATATGAGACAGACAAGGAAAAAAAAAAAAAAAGGGTCTGAGAGCCAGGAACCATTCATGCCTGACCCACTCATATTTTCCCTGTTCTAAGTCTAAGCCACAGGTGTGAACAGGGATAAAGACAAGCTCTCAACCTAACTTCAGCATCACCAGCAGCTCGCGGACCAATGAGGACTCTCACCAGCTCCAGCTCACGTGACGTGACACCATGTGTAACTGTTTGCTCATTTTGATAAGCACCATACTTGCCCTGCTTGACAGACGCCGGTGTTAGTTGGCAACATGGCGGCACTGAGCGCAGCGGCTTCGCGGCTCCTGGCACGGAGGTTGTTGTCCGGCACAGGCAGTAAGGTGGGTTTTGGCGCTGGGTACCAGGGCACAGGCAGTGAGCGCGCTACGGAGCGCCGAAGTCCGTTATGTAATTGAGGCAACAGGGCGGGGTTAAGGCAAGGTCACCTCCTCTTTTCCGGATGGTGATTGGCTGATGGGGATACAGTCCGCTCTCTTCTCTCTTCGGATTGGTGGACGGATGTGGTCACCTGGTCCGCGCTGTGTTGTCACCTTTCCACTAACAAGAAGGGCAATGTGTGACGCAGGAGAACTTGTATACCGCTCTCTAATGTGCTCAGTGTATAGGAGTCTATCTAATGTACAGATCCAAAGAGCTTCTGCCTCCTTCAGGGGAGTGTACATGTGACTCAATGGGGGCTCACAGGCCTGGGGATGCTATAATCCAGTGTTTCCAAACTAGGGTGCCTCCAGCTGTTGAAAAACTACAACTCCCAGCCGAAGGCTGTCTGCGCATGCTGGGAGTTGCAACAGCTGGAGGCACCCTGGTTGGAAAACACTGTTATAATCTATTGTGTAATGGAGGGAAGATCCAGGACTATAATAAAGTGTAACTATTCTTCCTCCACTCACTGAATACACATTACAGAAAAAAGAAATGTCCTCCGCCCAGTGTGTCAGATCGCCCTCCTTCACCTTCTCATGGTCAGACCCCCATGACCTGTCCTGTGGATGGAGAATGTCTGTCTGTCCTGGGGAAGCCCCTTTATCTAAACTGCGCTATTGTTTTTTTTGCAGACCTGATTTTGTAATATGCTGCCTTTTTTTTAACCCTTGAGGACCAATGTTCATTTTTGTATTTTTGTTTTTCCTCCTTATCTTTTGAGAGCAATAACTTATTTCACCATTCACAGACCCATTTGGTGGCCAGTTGTCCTTTTGTAATGACACCTTTCATTTTACCTTATAATGTATGGCGCAACCATGTCAGCCTTGGAACAGAAAATACCAAAGAGGATAGCGGGGAACCACAGCATGGAACGGGATCAGATAAGTATTGTTGTCATCATTGCCACCTACATTACCTGTCTGTACTGACAGGTTAGTGCAGGCGACACTGATGACAGATTTCCATTAAAATATGCCTCTTTTGGCCCATACGGGGCTGTATGAAGACTTTTTTTTTTTTTGAATCATGATGTGAAGTTTTAAAGGGGTACTCCACCCCTAGACATCTTATCGTGACGTCACGGCCCCTGTACAGGGTACATTCACACGGGCAGGGGTTTACAGTCAGTATCCCAATACAAGTTTGAGCTGCAGCAAATTTTCCACCGCAGCTCAAACTTGCTGTGAACCCCCGCCTGTGTGAATGTACCCTAAAAACACTAAACAAAATAAAGAGTAAAACACTACATAGACACACCTTTACATTGGCGGAAGCAAACGTCATGCTTGCATCCGTGTCCTCCCCCAGGCAACAGTTTAGTGTCACATATGGGGTATTTCCATACTCAGGAGAAATTATGTTACAAATTTTGGGGGGCTTTTTCTCCTTTTACCCCTTATGAAAAGAAAAAGTTGGGGTAAACAAATTAAAGACTCTCAAAAAAGAACCCCAAAATTTTTAATGTAATTTCTCCTGAGTACGGAAATACCCCATATGTGGATGTAAAGTGCTCTGCATGTGCGCAACAGGGCTCAGGAGTGAGAGCGTACTATGTACAATTTGAGGCCTAAATTGGTGATTTGCACAGGGGTAGCTGATCGTTGCAGTGGTTCTGACATAAACGCAAAAAAAAAAAAAAAAAAACACACATTTGACCCCATTTTGGCCACTACAACCCTCAAATAAGGGGTACATTGAGCCTTAACACCCCACAGATGTTTGACAAATTTTCGTTAAAGTTGAACGTGAAAATGAAATATTTTTTTTTCCGCTAAAATGCTGGAGTTAGCCCAAATTCTTCATTATCACAAGGGGTAATAGGAAACCCCCCCCCCAATATCGGAGACAGAATTTGGCTTGGATCGAAGGCCATGTGCGTTTACAAAGCCCCCATGCTGCCCCCCCCCCCCCCCCCCCCCACACACACACGTGTTTTGGAAACTACACTCCTCATGGAAGGTAAAAAGGGTGCAGCAAAATGGGGTTACACATTTTGGGGGACATTTTCTCCTATTACCCTTTGTGAAATTGAAAAATTTGGGGTAACACCACCGTGTTTTTTTTATTTTTTTTTACTGTTCTGGCACCCTGGGTGCTTCTTAACCTGTTAAGGACATAGAACGTTCTCTAACATCCCCACTACCTGGGCTTTAATGCCCAAGGACGTTAGAGAACGTCCTGTTGTATTTCCGATCTCTGCCGCTCGCCGGGCAGAGATCGGAACTGGATGCCTGCTGAAATCCTTCAGCAGGCATCCAGGGCAAACGCCGAGGGGGGCCATGATCGCCGCAAATCGCAAGGGAAATCGCCCTTGCGATCTGCGGCGATACCGGGCTGATCGGGTCTCTGGGACCCGACCGCCCGGTAATTTCGCATGATCCCGGTTGTCACAGACAGCCAGGACCATGCTGAAGTATCGGAGCGAGGTGGCAAGTCTGCCACCTCCTCCTATCCCCTGCGATCTGTCGGTTAACTAACCGACCAATCGCAGGAGGGGGGGCGGTTACTTCCTCCCGTCCTGCCCGGCCCCTGAAAGTCCAGAGTGGACGGGAGGAAGACCGGAGGACGCGGCGGGGGACGGGGGAGTGCTGGGGCCCGGCCCCGGTACTTACCTCGTCCCTGAAGACCCGGATCCCGGCGAGGAAGATGGCGGCGGCGGCGACAGGTGAGTTGATCTTCAGCCGCGGTCGGGCCCTTTACAGCAATGCACGTCGCCGTAAAGCGACATGCATTGCTGTAATGGGACCCTGTATACTACAACTCCCAGCATGCCCAGACAGCCCTTGGCGTCTGGGCATGCTGGGAGTTGCAGTTTTGCAACATCTGGAGGTCCACAGTTTGGAGACCACTGTGCCCTTCCAGATGTTGCAAAACTACACATCCTCAGCATGCCCTTACTGTCCAGGCATGCTGGGAGTTGTAGTTCTGTAACATCTGGCCCTTCAGATGTTGCAGAACTACAACTCCCAGCATGCCTTGACAGTTTTGGCATACTGGGAGTTGTAGTTTTGCAACATCTGGAAGGGCACAGATTGGGAACCACTGTATTAGTGGTCTGCAAACTAGTCCTCCAGATGTTGCAAAACTACAACTCCCAGCATGCTGGGAGTTGTAGTTCGGCAACATCTGGCTCTAAAGATGTTGCCGAACTACTACTCCCAGCATGCCTGAGAATGCTGGGAGTTGTGGTTTTGCAACAACAGGAGGCACACTGGTTGGGAAACATTGTCTGTTTCCTAACTCAGTGTTTCCCAACCGTGCGCCTCCAGCTGTTGCAAAACTATAACTACCAGCATGCACTGATAAACTGTGCATGCTGGGAGTTGTAGTTTTGTAACAGATGGAGGTCCCCTCCCCCTGTGAATGTACAGGGGGCTTACAGTGAGTATCAGGCTGCAAGTTTGCGATGCAGCAAATTTTGCGCGGCAGCTCAAACTCGCAGCGGGAACTCGCTGTAATCCCCTGCCCGTGTGACTGTACCCTAAAAACACTACACTACCACAAAATAAAATAAAAAGTAAAAAAAACACTACATATACACATACCCCTACACAGCCCCCCTCCCCTCCCCAATAAAAAACGAAAAACGTCCGGTATGCCACTGTTTCCAAAATGGAGCCTCCAGCTGTTGCAAAACAACAACTCCCAGTATTGCCGGACAGCCGTTGACTGTCCAAGCATGCTGGGAGTTTTGCAACAGCTGGAGGCACCCTGTTTGGGAATCACTGGCGTAGAATACCCCTATGTCCACCCCTATGCAAATCCCTAATTCAGGCCTCAAATGCGCATGGCGCTCTCACTTTGGAGCCCTGTCGTATTTCAAGGCAACAATTTAGGGTCACATATGGGGTATCGCCGTACTCGGGAGAAATTGTGTTACAAATTTTGGGGGGCTCCTTTAACCCCTTATGAAAAGGTGAAGTTGGGGTCTACAACAGCATGTTAGTGTAAAAAAATTAATTTTTTACACTAACACGCTGGTGTTGCCCTATACTTTTCATTTTGACAAGAGGTAAAGGGGAAAAACGCCCCCCAAAATTTGTAATGCAATTTCTCCCGACTACGGAGATACCCCATAAGTGTTTAGTACAAAAAGAGGGGGGCTCACCAAATCATACAATGGGTGCTACTACTCAGTAAGCAAAAAACTTTCTATACAAGGGTAAGGATTACTGTAAAGAGTGCACACCACAAGATCAATATTCATATAAGTAACAAATTTTATTAAGTATCATATAAAGATTGCAAAAAAGACAGAAAAGGGCTAAAATCAATTAAAAAGCTCTCAATCGAGCAACCTCTACAACATGGGAGAGGGGCCATGAACCCCCTTCTCACCAAAGTCCCGTCCCTCTGTAGTACAATACAATGGCTCAGGCAGTGGTGCTAACTAATAAGATGATACACATACAGCATCAATCTATGTCACCAAATAATTCTAACATCAAATGAGAAGAAATACACGATGTACAAAGAAAAGATATATAAATACATATCACCAGTGCACAGCAACCACAGAACAAAGGAGCCGAAATGGTAAATAGCGGGACGGGACCCCTAAGCCCGATACCCCATAAGTGGGCGCAAAGTGCTCTGGGGGCGCACAACAAGGCCCAGAAGGGAGAGTGCACCATGTACATTTGAGGTGATTTGCACAGGGGTGGCTGATTGTTACAGCGGTTTTGACAAACGCAAAAAAAAAAAAAAAAAAAAAAACACGTGACCCCATTTCGGAAACTACACCCCTCACGGAATGTAATGAGGGGTGCAGTGAGAATTTACACCCCACTGGTGTCTGACATATCTTTGGAACAGTGGGCTGTGCAAATAAAAAAATTTTGTACAGCCCACTGTTCCAAAGTTCTGACAGACACCAGTGGGGGGTAAATGCTCACTGTACCCCTTGTTACGTTCCTCAAGGGGTCTAGTTTCCAAAATGGTATGCCATGTTGGGGTTATTTTGCTGTCCTGGCACCATAGGGGCTTCCTAAATGCGACATGCCCCCCGAGCAAAATTTGCTCTCCAAAAGCCAAATATGACTCCTTCTCTTCTGAGCATTGTAGTTTGCCCGTAGTGCACTTCAGGTCCACTTATGGCGTACCTTCATACTCAGAACAGATGGGGTTACAAATTTTGGGGGGTATTTTCTGCTATTAACCCTTGCAAAAATGTGAAATTTGGGGGGAAACACACATTTTAGTGAAAAAATATATATATTTTTTTACATATGCAAAAGTCGTGAAACCCCTGTGGGGTATTAAGGCTCACTTTATTCCTTGTTACGTTCCTCAAGGGGTCTAGTTTCCAAAATGGTATGCCATGTGAGGGTTTTTTGCTGTTGTGGCACCATAGGGGCTTCCTAAATGCGACATGCCCCTCGACCAAAATTTGCTCTCCTAAAGCCAAATATGACTCCTCTTCTGAGCATTGTAGTTCGCCCGTAGTGCACTTCAGGTCCACTTATGGGGTACCTTCATACTCAGAAGAGATGGGGTTACAAATTTTGGGGGATATTTTCTGCTATTAACCCTTGCAAAAATGTGAAATTTGGGGGGAAACACACATTTTAGTGAAAAAATATATATATTTTTTTACATATGCAAAAGTCGTGAAACACCTGTGGGGTATTAAGGTTCACTTTACCCCTTGTGACGTTCCCCAAGGGGTCTAGTTTCCAAAATGGTATGCCATGTGGGGATTTTTCGCTGTTCTGGTACCATAGGGGCTTCCTAAATGCAACATGCCCCCCAAAAACCATTTCAGAAAAACATACTCTCCAAAATCCCCTTGTCGCTCCTTCCCTTCTGAGCCCTCTACTGCGCCCGCTGAACACTTTTCATGGACATATGAGGTATGTCCTTACTCGAGAGAAATTGGGCTACAAATATAAGTATACATTTTCTCCTTTTACCCCTTGTAAAAATTCAAAAATTGGGTCTACAAGAACATGCGAGTGTAAAAAATGAAGATGGTGAATTTTCTCCTTCACTTTGCTGCTATTCCTGTGAAACACCTAAAGGGTTAAAACGCTGACTGAATGTCATTTTGAATACTTTGGGGGGTACAGTTTTTATAATGGGGTCATTTGTGGGGTATTTCTAATATGAAGACCCTGCAAATCCACTTTAAACCTGAACTGGTCCCTGAAAAATAGTGAGTTTGAAAATTTTGTGAAAAATTGGAAAATTGCTGCTTAACTTTGAAGCCCTCTGGTGTCTTCCAAAAATAAAAACATGTCAATTTTATGATGCAAACATAAAGTAGACATATTTTATTTGTGAATACATTTTTTATTTTATTTGGAATATCCATTTTCCTTACAAGCAGAGAGCTTCAAAGTTAGAAAAATGCAAAATTTTCAATTTTTTCAGCAAATTTTGGAATTTTTCACTAAGAAATGATGCAAGTATCGACAAAATTTTACCAATAACATAAAGTAGAATATGTCACGAAAAAACAATCTTGGAATCGGAATGATAGGTAAAAGCATTCCAGAGTTATTAATGTTTAAAGTGACAGTGGTCAGAAGTTCAAAAAACGCTCCGGTCCTAAGGTGTAAAATGGCCTGGTCCTTAAGGGGTTAAATGCGACATGCTCCCCAGAAACCATTTCAGCAAAAGTCACTCTCCAAAAGGCCATCGTCTCTCCTTCCCTTCTGAGCCCTCTAGTGTCCCACAGATGACTTTACATCCACACATGAGGTTTTTCCTTACTCGAGAAAGATTCGGTTACAAATTTTTCCCCTTTTTACCCCTATTAAAAAATAAATAAAAAAAATAAAATGGGGCTACAAGAACGTAAAAAATTGAGATTTTGAATTTTCTCCTCCACTTTGCTGCTATTCCTGTGAAACACCTAAAGGGTTAAACTTTCTAAATGTCATTTTGATTACTTTGAGGGGTGCAGTTTTCATAATGGGGTCTATTATGGGGTATTTCAAACATAAAGACCCTCAAATTCACTTCAAAACTGAACTGATCCCTGAAAAATTCAGATTTTAAAATTTTTGTCAAAAATTAGAAAATTGATGCTAAACTTTTGAAGCCCTCTGATGTCTTTAAAAAGTAGAAACATGTCAACTTTATGAATTCCAACATAAACATACTGGCCCTCATTTACTATTGCAAGCCCGACATGTTTTGTCTGGTTGTGCGCCAGATTCTGTCTGCACCAGAATTGAGAAAAACCCGACTAACTCTCCTTTTTACTGAGAAAACCCAAAAAAGGGGTCAGGAAAAGGGTGCGTGGACAGTCAGGAAAAGGGGGCGTGGACACCGAAAAGGGGCATGTTCCCAACATTTTCACAAAAACCCAAAACCCAACATATTTACTTAGGTTTCCACAAAAAACATTTTTGTGGATTTGGGCTGAGGAAAACTCGACAGATCAAAGCACGTGTAAAAAAAAAAAGCAAAATGTAGGGAATTCTTAGTAAATAACGTGGAAAAAAAATTGTAGGGAATTGAAACCCACAAAGAAACCTACACAACACTCTTAGTAAATCAGGGCCATTGTATATGTGAATCAATATATTATTTATTTGGCATGTCCATTTTCCTTATAAGCAGAGAGCTTCAAAGTTAGAAAAATGCTAGATTTTCAAATTTTCATGAAATGTTTGAATTTTTCACCAAGAAATGATACAAGTATCAACAAAAAATTACCGCTACCATAAAATAGAATATGTCACAAAAAACAGTCTCTGAATAAAATTCATAAGTAAAAGCATCCCAGAGTTATTAATGCTTAAACTGACAGTGGTCAGATGTGCAAAAAATCCTCAGGTCCTTAAAGCGTACCCGTCAGATCCAATAAAAAAACATTTTTTTAAATATATCACTCAGTACCTAATTATGACCATGTACATCTAATTTTTATGTGTCTAGCACCTTTATTTTTCATTACACTTTTAATTTAGCTCACTAGTCTGAATTCGTCTCAAAGGGAGGGGGCGTGGCCTCACTGTGCAGGTCTCCGCCCCTCCCTCAGTATGCTGTCTACTCACATCTCCCCTTGCGTTAGCAAAACTATAACTCCCAGCTTGTCCTCACTGACAGTACCGGGACACAAGCTGACAGTGGTGATGACACATGGACACAACAGGACTAGTATGTGTCCAAGCAGGCAGGGGGGCAGTTGTTTGACTGGCTTTTTCAGTTTGAAATACTGAAAATGTTCTAATAAAAGCAATTTTGGTTTTGCATGCTTTACAACATATCAAAAGTTTAAGTTTTTGTATCTGAAAGTGCCCATTTAAGGTCAAAATGGGCTTGGTCTTTAAGGGGTTAAGTTAATGCTGCTGGAATCAAACATATTTTAATAGTTCAGATAATTTCACACACAGTGATACAGAGCATGTTTATTTAAAATTTTTTTAAGCTAAATGGGAAAAGG
Source organism: Hyla sarda (assembly GCF_029499605.1). NCBI lineage: Eukaryota > Metazoa > Chordata > Amphibia > Anura > Hylidae > Hyla > Hyla sarda. The sequence continues at coordinate 172,287,910 of NC_079193.1, read as the reverse complement.
GGTAGTAACATTTTTTATTAGGGGAGAGGCTTTTATAGAAGTAAAAAAACTTTTTTGCAATAAATAAATTGCATTCACTGTACTGCTTTCACTCTATTACATAGCATTGTACTATGTAATTGGCGCTCTACTTATCAGTGTCTGGCTGTATCATTGAAGTGACGATCTAGTCTGCGGGAGGAGGGTAAAAGTATCACAAATCTCTGTCATTACAGGTGAGGTCCTAGCTACTGATTGTAGCCGACACTCACTACCTATAAAGCAAGTGCAACTTCTGCACTCGCTTCATGGACACTTAACGGGGTATTCCAGGAAAAAACTTTTTTATATATATCAACTTGCTCCAGAAAGTTAAACAGATTTGTAAATTACTTCTATTTAAAAAAAATCTTAATCCTTTCAGTACTTATGAGCTTCTGAAGTTAAGGTTGTTCTTTTCTGTCTAAATCCTCTCTGACACCTGTCTCGGGAAACGCCCAGTTTAGAAGAGGTTTGCTATGGGGATTTGCTTCTAAACTGGGCGTTGCCCGAGACAGGTGTCATCAGAGAGGACTTAGACAGAAAAGAACAACCTTAACTTCAGAAGCTCATAAGTACTGAAAGGATTAAGATTTTTTAATAGAAGTAATTTACAAATCTGTTTAACTTTCTGGAGCCAGTTGATATATATAAAAAAGTTTTCCTGGAATACCCCTTTAACACTCCAATGCATAAATGTATGTCCTCATTTGTTCAGTCCCAGATGGCAAAAACATACAGGTACACCCTGTGTCGCCTACAGTTTAAAAAGGTTGTCTAGTTGGATATAATTTTATATTTATTTTTTAAAGAATTCAGGCTTGACCCACGATCATCTCTTTCAGGAAATGTCTGTCAGCCATTCACTGGCCACAGTGGTGATTCGCCTATGCCTGTAAATGGCTGAGCAGACAGTGCTAGTGTCATGACTGACTGTGTGGATAGGGAGAGTGAGCCCTAAGCTGTTTCTAATGACACTCTCCCTGCCTACTTGCCCAAACACCCTAAGCAAATATTCGACAACTTGGAGCCGGTCCATGCCTGTGCTAAAGTGCAGTGGCATAAAAACAAATATACATAGTCTGTCACAGGCCAGAAACAGAACGGGTATACAAAAACCAGAACATATAAACCAGACAGGATACGAATATTAACAGGACAGAATATAGTGTATGAACAAACAGTTCATAAACCAGATATCAGATAAACAGCAGACATGATACAATAAACATGACTAGGCATGGTACAGGTATACAGCAGGGGATAGACAGAAGAACTGAGAGCTAAAACACTAAACTGATCAGGTAACATAGGACACTGTTCACACTGGGACACAGAACAAAACAAACTGGACACCCCACTCCACAAAAGGAGTAGTCATTAATAATAAAGACAAATAGACTACTGGTCAGTGGGTACAATCCACTGTGTGATCAGGATGCTGACTCAGTAGGAAACAGAAATAAAATACATGAAACTTTATAAACACGGATACAAGAAAACCAAACTCTACAACTTAGAGGAACTCAAGTCAGGATACTAGACAGGATATTACTGAAGATACAAAACAGGATACATTTCAAAACCAAACTCCACTAAGAGGAGGAATGCAGAACAGGATTCTCACAGTGTGAACACTGACAAAGCAGAACAGACATACATCCTAAAACTGACAAATTTAACAGACTAAAAACTACAATAAAAGACTATTTAACCATGGCTAAAAACTCAGATCATATCACAAGATAAATACAAGGTAAATGCTCAAGCAGAATGCAGAGACATAATAGCAGCATTATTGCACAAGCAGACAAAGTTTATTGCACTAAATAACCAGCAACCAGAATACAAATTGAGCTGGAGTTATATAACCACACCCGCACTGCAATTGGGTGAAAGGCTTAACTCTTCAACACCTGGAAGAAAAGCACAGAAAACAGAAGAAGCATGAAAAACAAGGTCTGGACAGGGCCTAAAAAAAGGGAAAATGCAAAAACAAATAAACAGACATTACAGCTACTTAAAATTTGTCAACGCTGGCACCAGTCACCTCTGTGAAATATTAACAGCACCCAATATTCTAAGGCAATATTTCCCAACCAGTGTGCCTCCATTGGTTGCAAAACGACGGTATTCTGCAACAGCTGGAGGCCCACTGGCAAAACTGTTCTTTGGGATCTCCAAGAACAGTGGATCAAAACCTGTGTAGAGAAAAAGTTGACCAGTTGCCCATAGAAACCAGATTATTTCTTTAAAGGGGTTATCCACAAAAACTTTTTTTTTTATATCAACTTGCTTCAGAAAGTTTAACAGTTTTGTAAATTACTTTTATTAAGAAATCTTAACCTTTTTAGTACTTATGAGCTGCTGAAGTTGAGTTGTTCTTTTCTCAGTGCTCAGTGCTCTCTGATGACACCTGTCTCAGGAACTATCCAGAGTAGACGCAAATCCCCATAGCAAACCTCTTCTACTCTGTGTAGTTCCCGAGACAAGCAGAGATGTCAGCAGAGAGCACTGTTGTCAGACAGAAAAGAACAACTCAACTTCAGCCGCTGATAATTATTGGAAGGATTAAGATTTTTTAATAGAAGTAATTTACAAATCTGTTTAACCTTCTGGAACAAGTTGATATAAAAAAAAAACCTTTTTTCTTGGAATGCCCCTTTAATTTTTAAAATGACCTCTGAAAAAGAAAAGCTGTAATCTGATTGGTTGCTATGGGCAACTGCACCACTTTTCCTCTTCACAGGTTTTAATAAATCTCCTTCATTGTCTTTACCACACATATTTGGCTCATCCCCTAAACCCATAGAAGAGGCACTCCGATGTACTAACTCATGTTGGGGAATAGGAGGTGGTTACTGAGGATTGGCATATGGCCTTGACTGTATGTGCCAACCCGTTCTAAAACCTCAAATATTTTAGATATTTAAACTATTCCTGTTATTCAGTAGTTGTGACTAGTTCTTCTTTAGAAAGAGGAACTGCAGGATTTAGTGCTAATGTATGAACCTCGTGCTGTAAGGGCTTTGTCTATAGAGTCCTGAGGGGCTTTGCTTACCCATTTTAAATGCTAAGGACCCATCCACACTGCGTTTATTCAGCTGGTGGAATGCCCCCCTTGGAGGAGGCATCTCCGAAGTCATGAGTAGTAGGACTGTACAGACATGCACCGATTCCGCAGTGTGCTCAAAGCAGCAGAATCCCATTGCCACCTCTCTGTCACCCCTGTCCATCCCCCTGTCACCCATGTTCCTCTTCACTTGTAAAAGCGGAATCTGGAGGTTAATGCTGGTAAAGTGTGGAGCCTAATAGATTTGTTTTGCTGGTTTAACGGTGAAGAGTTGTGGCTGGAGGAAATGGTCAGGGCGGTCCGGACCAGAGGGAGAAGAACAGGGAACGACACTGATCAGAGAAGATGTCACTTGTGAGTTGCTGTATAAAGCAGCACTTTAAACTACATACCCACTTATAAATAGATATTGGATATTGTGCATTGTGGTCTTTTTCAACTTTGGAAGGGGTGCCCCGTGATTGCGGGGTGCCCAGAGTCGAAAAAGGTTGGGAAACACTGCTGTAGATATTTATTTAAAACAGGATCTTATAAGACAGGTATGCATTTTTGTATAATGTGTTTGATCCTATTGAATTCTACACTGTATGTAGTAACAAATGTAGGTTTAAATGAAGAAGGCAAGGAATGAGGTTTAGGTTTAACAGTAAGAAGATCTTTTCTGGTTTTGTATGACATCTTATGTTTGGCTCTATTAAGAGACCAAGGCTGATAACCTCTGTCACGCAGGCAGTTGCAGACCACTTCGGACTCAGCTTCATAGGTAATTTTGGACGAACATTTCCTCTGAGCACTGGTCAACTCCCCCACGGGAACAGCAAGAACCGTATGTATGGGATGGCACGACTCGGCTCGGAGAATAGTGTTGCCAGAAGTAGGCTTCCTATATGTGGTAGTGTGAACACATTCCTCTTCTGCCTGTAAATAAATGTCCAAAAAGCGAGTGGTAGACCTATGCCGTGTATGCGTGAAAAACAGGTTGTGGGGATTATTGTTAATGTAGTTTACAAACAATAATGCCTCTTATTCAGAAGACGACCATATTACAATCCCATCATCAACATATCGTCCATACCAAATAATATTGGCAATAAATGGATTTTTTAAATTCACAAAAGATGTACTGCATCTCCCACCAGTGGACAAAAATATTTGCCACTGATGGGGAGGACTTAGCCCACATTGAAGCTCCTGTTCTTTGGACGTAGAACTGGTCCTGAAAACTATACAAATTGTGGGACAAAATGTATGATAATGCTTCCAATGTGAACATACAAAGATCATTACTGTATGCAGACTAAGTAGACATAATATCTGATACCGCTCTTAACGATAATGAATGGGGAAGGGAAGAATCCAAGGACTCAATGTCCATGGTTAGCCACGAATAGGAAGATTTCCATTCTATTTTATCCATAATGGACAATAAGTGTTGAGTATCCTTTATGTGGCTAGGACATAAGGGGTATAAGTGGCTGAAAAATGGAGTCAACCCATTCACATAGGGGCTCATTTAAGGGACCGATCCCCACCACTATGGGACGCATAGGTGGTGGGTATCTGTCCTTATGTATTTTCGGAAATGAGTGAAATACTGGAGTTATGGCATTGCGGACCGACAAATAGTCAAACTCTTTCTGGGAAATGATGTTGAGGGAAAGTCCTTCCCTCAAGATCAGCTCCAATTGAACAGAGCCATGGGGTTGAAATCAGTGGGACTATATGTCTGAGAGTCATTTAATATTTATTTATTTAACATGCAATATAACTCAGTATCCATGCAGATAACTGCCCCTCCCTTGTCTGCAGCCCGTATGGTCCAATTAACATTGTCCCTCTATTCTTTAAAGAGTACCTGTCATTAAAAGAAGTTTTTATATATTGTACATTAATATATCCCTAAAAACTTCCTAAATGTATGTGATTAAAGCATTTTTTTATTTCCATGTGTAATTTTAGTTTGAAATACCCACCACTAGGGGTCTCCCTACATAATCCGGTCTTATAGATTTTGGACTCATGCTGGCCTGGCATTAGTCTGAAATCTCAGACACGTGACTAGCACAGCCCTGCTCCCTGCCTGTCAATCAGACAGGCGAGAGCTAGCGCTGTGCGCTGCTTGGCTCACGGCTCGCTCCCCCGCCGGAGGAGAGGAGTTCCCCCGCCGGAGGAGAGGAGTTCCCCCGCCGGAGGAGAGGAGTTCCCCCACCAGAGGAGATAAGTTCAGGGAACCCTATGCCGATCACTGGTACGGGGGTGGACACGCCGACAGGCATCTGTAAGCTCGTGCCGCCAGCAGTGAGAACGGGCAGGAGATGGACACGCCGCCAGCAGTAAGTAAGAGCAGGGGGTGGACACGCAGTGGGCTCTGCTCAGCCAGTCAGTCATCACTGCAGCTCAGGATCCAGGTGGCCCAGGGTGAAGGCACACAGGCCACAGGAGACCCCTGAGGAGCGGAGAGAGACATGTTACCTCCGCTGACAGGATATTGGGGTGCAGTGTGAGGGGAGCCCCCGTGGCAGGCAGCCCCTTACTTCATTTTGAGGTGTCTTGAGAGTGTACCTGAGACAGCTTGGGGGACCTACAGGATCCTTTGTGTGTGCTGAGAGGAGGATGGGGGTTGTTACCCTATCATAACATGACACCATGTAAGGGCGGAAGTGTTACTTGGCAGGCTTCATCTGACGTCACGCCTGCCGGGTAGCGCCCACTTCAGCCAGAGAAAGATGACAGGCAGTGAGTAGGCTTTGAAAGATAATTATGAAGGAAATACTGGGCGAAAATAAAAAAGGAAAACTGCAGTGGGGCTGTTAATAAAGAGGGCAACATAACAACAGCATAATATAAAGCAGTGGAGATGGTGACAGGTATTCTTTAAGAGCTAGCCTCTCAGATCTAGTAAGATTATCCACATTGGTATGAGCACTACTGTGTTCCAACTCAAAGGGGTAAGGATAAGGGATAAGCTGCCTGATCGCGTGGGTCCCGCCGCTGAGGACCCCTGCAGTCTTTCATGCAGTCTTTCACCTTGCTATCATCAGCCTCCGGAGCGAACATACTCCGGCCCCGTGATCGTGATTCATCAGACCCGGTGCGATGTTTGCTCCGGAGGCTGATGATAGCGGGGTGCTGCATGAAAGATTGCGGGGGTCCCCAGCGGCGGGATAAGATGTCTTAGGCCTGGAGTACCCCTTTAACTTCTTCATGACCAGTTCTTGGAACGTATCCATGACTGGACTCCTAGACTGAACAGGATAAAAATCCGTATTCTTGGTTTTGAAAGAGGGAGACACCGACACAGGGTTATGGTGTCTCAGTGTTTCAAAATCAATACACATGAGATTACACAATGTGTTTTGTTCCTGAAAAGAAAAAAACACATTAGTTTCTGGATGCACAGTCCTATTAGAGTCCATTTCTTCCATAGTATAAACATTTTTTCTGACAAACTTATTAATGTCCAGGATGGTATTATAGACATTAAAGTAGGAAGTAGGGAAAAAGCCAAGTCCTTTCGCCAAAACGGATCTATGGCAAGCATTTAATGTAAGTGGAGACAATGAAATAACATCAAAAGACTTGCTTATTTGTAACGTCTCTCGTTCTCCTTTGCCGATCTTCTTGGAGCGGTGTTTATGCCCCCCCATGCCTCCTTTTTCGCCCATCTGCCATCCGTAGATGGATTGGTTGGTCCTGCTTTCTGAAAAATTAGAGATATCCGAACCATCAGACTGGGTGTCAGACGTTTCCGATTCAGCTGAGCTGAATGTGACATGTTGATTCCGCTGTTTGGAATGAAAACTCCTTTGTGACTTGGTAGAGATGTCCCCTCTTTTTAGAATAGACTTGGATGGGAAAAACTTGTCCCACACACCCCATGCGTATACTTTATCTCTCTGGAAGTCATGCAGGTCTCTCTGGAACTTGATCTTTTTAGTGTCCTTTATAATTTGTTCCAACTTAGTAATGTTAGCTTTTAATTTGGCGTCATGTTCACACACAAGGGGTGCATTGACATGCGGAAACAGTAATTCTTGAGTTTTTTTAATGTCGGTTTTCACTTGCGATAGAGAGTCTCTTTCCGAGATGATCAGGATGTTCATTAATTTAAAAGAACATTCACTTAGGGCATCGTTCCATGCTTTTTGCAACTCGTCGTTGTCAGTGGTAGGATTTTTTTTCAGGCGTAAGCCTCTTGGAATGAGCTTTTTAGTAATATACGTTTCCATTGTCGTAACTTCCCACCACAATTTGGTTTCTTTCACGAGCAGCTTTTCCAAAGAGTTCAAATGCATTTTTATTTTGATATCCTGAGATGCTTGATCCATGTCAAATATTTCCAGAGCTGCATCACTCTGTTCCGTCCAGTTTTCGAAGTCTTTGAGGAGGAGAACAAGTGCAAGCGGTAAAATAACCTCTCCTCTATTGAAATATCCAGATAAAACAAGAGACAATGGAAGATCTCGGGTACATCAATGGCAAGTTGGAACTCAGGAAATGCTCTGCATGACACAATTTCAGGTCATGTGAACTTTCCTCAGATGCATGATTGGTGGTGAAGAGGTGTGAGAATATTTATATGTAAATTTGGTGTGTTCATTAGCATATGGTTCTTATTGTCCTTTTGTTTTTGGACATGGTGTCATATTATTATATAAATTATGATACTGGTGGACAGGTGGAATAGGCCTTAGCATATATGAGGTTAATTCCCCTTCTGCAATTTATGCATCTTTTTCCTTCGGCCCTATATATTCTCACACCTCTCCACCAATCATGTATCTGAGGAAAGGTCAAATGACCTGAAACACGTTATGCAGAGCATTTCCTGAGTTCCATATTGCCATTGATGTACTTGAGATTTACCATTATCTGTTTTTTCAATAAAAGAGAAGTTATTTTACTGCTGGCGCTTGTTCTTAAAATTCTACTATTGGAGGCTTCATGCCCTTGCAAAGGACTACGGTGAGCTGACTACCATTGTATTTCTATGAACCTAGTCTTTTTTGTGTTTAACCCCTTAAGGACCTAGGGCTTCCTGGTACTTAAGGACCCAGGGCGTATCCATACGCCTGTGAGAATTTCGGTCCCCGCCGTGTGCTGGGTTGGGACCGGACCGGGGTGACTGCTGATAACTATATCAGCAGGCACCCCGCGAAAATACCCAGGGGGTCATCAGACCGGCGATTGACGCAAATCGCAGGTGAATCCACACTTGCGATTTGCGCCGATTCCGGGTCATACGGGTCTATGGTGACCCGGAATATAAGGGGGATCGTGGTTGTCTAAAACACCCACGGTCCCCCTGAAGGCATAGGAGTGAGGTGGCAGGGGTGCCACCCCTCCTATCCCTGCTATTGGTCGCCAGAAGTGACGACCAATAGCAGATCGGGGGCGGGGGGGTTAACTTTCTGTTTCCCCGTTCTGCCCACCCACAATAGGCCGGGCAGTACGGGGAAACCGAAGAGGACCGACGGCAGAAGATCCACTTACCCATCCGGAGGCTGCGGGCGACGGTGATCGGCAGGCGGCGATGTTGTGCGGCTGGCTCCCTGGATCCTACGGAAGCCGGTGAGTTGCCTAGTACCATCTGGAGGGCTACAGTCTGAGACCACTATACAATGGTCTCTAAACTGTAGCCCTCCAGATGTTGCAAAACTATAACTCCCAGCATGCCCAGACAGCTGTTTGCTGTGTGGGCATGCTGGGATTTGTAGTTTTGCAACAGCTGGAGGGTCACAGTTTGGAGATCACTGTGCAGTGATCTCTTAACTGTTGCCCTCTAGATCTTGCAAAACTACAACTCCCAGCATGCCCACACAGCAGTTTGTTGTCTGGGAATTCTGGGATTTGTAGTTTTTCAACATCTGGAGGGCCACAGTTTGGAGATCACTGTGCAGTGGTCTCTAAACTGTAGCCCTCCAGATGTTGCAAAACTGCAAATCCCAGCATGCCCAAACAGCATGCTGGCAGTTGTAGTTATGCAACAGCTGGAGGTATGCAACTCCAACTCCCAGCATGCCCTTTGGCGATCAGTACATGCTGGGAGTTGTAGTTTTGCAACAGCTGGAGGCACACTGGTTGGGAAATACTGAGTTAGGTAACAGAACCAGTGTTTTCCAACCAGTGTGCCTCCAGCTGTTGCAAAACTACAACTCCCAGCATGCACAGTCTGTCAGTACATGGAGTTGTAGTTTGTAGTTTTGAAACAGCTGGAGGTTTCCCCCCCCCCCCCCCCCCATGTGAACGTACAGGGTACATTCACACGGGCAGGTTTACAGTAAGTTTCCTGCTTCAAGTTTGGGCTGCGGCAAATTTTTCGCCGCAGCGCAAACTCCTAGCGGGAAACTCACCGGAACACGCCAGTGTGAATGTACCCTAAAAACACTACACTAACACATAATAAAAGGCTAAAACACTACATATACACCCCTTACACTGTCCCCCCCCCCCCCCCCATAAAAATAAAAAACGTATTGTACGGCAGTGTCTCCAAAACAAAGCCTCCAGCTGTTGCAAAACAACAACTACCAGCATTTCTGGACAGCCACTGACTGTCCAGGCATGCTGGGAGTTTAGCAACAGCTGGAGGCACCCTGTTTGGGAATCACTGGCGTAGAATACCCCTATGTCCACCCCTATGCAATCCCTAATGTAGTCCTCAAATGCGCATGGCGCTCTCTCACTTTGGAGCCCTGTTGTATTTCAAGGAAACAGTTTAGGGCCACATATGGGTTATTTCCGTACTCAGGAGAAAATGCACTACAAATTTTGGGGGGCTTTCTCTCCTTTTACCCCTTATGAAAAGGAAAAGTTGGAGGCTACACCAGCCTGTTAGTGTAAAAAAAAAAAAAGTTACACTAACATGCTGGTGTTGCCCCATATGGAAATACCCCATATGTGGGTGTAAAATGCTCTGCGGGTGCACAACAAGTCTCAAGAGTGAGAGCGCACCATGTACACTTGAGGCCTAAATTGGTGATTTGCACAGAGGTGGCTGATTTTACAGCGGTTTTGACATAAACACAAAAAAATAAATGTGACCCCATTTTGGAAACTACATCCCTCACGGAATGTAACAAGGGGTATAGTGAGCCTTAACACCCCACAGGTGTTTGACGAATTTTCATTAAAGTTGTATGGGAAAATGAAGAAACATTTTTTTTTTCACTAAAATGCTGGTGTTACCCTAAATTTTTCATTTTCATAAGGGAAAATAGGAAAAAAGCCCCCCAAAATTTGTAACCCCATTTCTTCTGAGTAAGAACATACCCCATATGTGGATCTAGAGTGCTCTGCGGGCACACTACAATGCTCAGAAGAGAAGGAGTGCCATTGGGATTTGAAGAGAAAATTTGCCCGGAATTTAAGTCCACGTTTGTTTACAAAGCCCTCATAGTGCCAGAACAATGGACACCCCCCCCCCCCACATGTGACCCTATTTTGGAAACTACACCCCTCATCTAATGTAATAAGGGGTGCAGTGAGCATTTACACCCCACAGGTGTCTGACAGATTTTTGGAATAGTGGTCCGTAAAAATGAAAAATTGTATTTTTCATTTGCACAGCCCACTGTTCAAAAGATATGTCAAACACCAGTGGGGTGTAAATACTCACTGCACCCCTTATTAAATTCTGTGAGGGGTGTAGTTTCCAAAAAGGGTCACATGTGTGGGGGTCCACTGTTCTGGCACCATGGGGGGCTTTGTAAACACACATGGCCCCTGACTTCCATTCCAAACGAATTCTCTTTCCAAAAGCTCAATGGCGCTCCTCCTCTTAGCATTGTAGTGCGCCAGCAGAGCACTTGACGTCCACACAGGGGGTATTTCCATACTCAGAAGAAATGTGGTTACAAATTTGGGGGGTAATTTTTTCCTATTAACCCTTGTAAAAATGTAAAATTTAGGGAAAAAACAGCATTTTAGTGAAAAAAATTTTTTTTCATTTACATATCCAACTTTAACTAGGGTTAACTAATGCTGAAAGGGTTCTGGTCCTTCCACCGGAAGTTCAGTACTCTCAGCTCACAGGCTGGGAGCGAGTCCTGAGCTGAGAGTACTGAACTTCCGGTGGAAGGACCAGAACCCTTTCAGCATTAGTCCTAAAAGCTGTACACTTACTATGAAAAGCATAGGAAGCTGCCTGCAGACCAGGCATAGAAGAGAGACCCCTAGTGGCCAAAAGTATAAAATGAAAAAACTGGTATAAATATTAATATTTTTTAATGAAGATATATTACAATATCTCTTCATTGATTATGAACAACATATTAAAAGTTTTTGTTGATGACAGGTACTCTTTAAGGTATAAATGGGCTGGATCCTTATGGGGTTAAACTGCACCAGAATTATTGAAAAAAAAAATGGCACAGTACACATTTTCAAACGAATTTTGACTTGTTTGTACCATGTGCGCCAATTTCTTTTTAATAAACGTGGCCTCAGAAAAGGTGGCATAATATAAATTGCACCAAACTTTCTAAAGACTGCACAAAAAAAAAAACACTAGTCCTTAACTATGTTCCTTCAGAGATTGAGTAGACGGAGCACACAGTTTAAGATGCCTCAGATACTTAAACAGCTTAAGTTCCTGTTAAAAATCTGGTGCAATGGTACAAGCAAGTTTTTGAATGTGTCGCCCATTAATTTAGCTGTTTTCCTTTTGAAATGACACTTCACCTTATGACAGTGAATACACATGTGTAAATAGACATTTTGGCAATTTTTCTAATTTCTTTGATAGGGAACTTGATTATGGAATCATTTAAGATGACCATGCATCCTGCCAAAAAAAATTAGATTTTTTTTCAGGAAAGGTATATCAACTTAGTGATGTGGTCAGCAAAACGTCCAGATCTGATGGAACATTTTATAATATAAATAAAAACAAACAAACAAAAAACTGGTCCATGACAAGGTTCAATCCTGCAAAGCTGATCTGTCTAAAAGGGGTATTTTAGTTAAAAACATTAAATTTTTATTTTTTTAATCAACTGGCTCCAGAAAGTTTAACAGATTTGTAAATTACTTCTATTAAAAAATCTTATCCCTTCCCATATTTATCAGCTGCTGAAGTTGAGTTTTTTTTTTTGTCTGACAACAGTGCTCTCTGCACCTCTGTCTGTCAGGAATTGTCCAGAGTAGGAGCAAATCTCCATAGCAAACCTCTCATGCTCTGGACAGTTCCTGAGACAGTCAGAGGTGTCAGCAGAGAACACTGTTGTTAGACAGAAAAGAACAACTCAACTTCAGCAGCTGATAAGTACTGGAAGGATTTAGATTTTTTTATAGAAGTAATTTACAAATCTTTTTAACTTTTTGAAGCCAGTTGATATGAAAAAAGTTAACTGGAATACCCCTTTAACACCAGTCAGATGTAGAATATTGTTTATAATAAGTAAAGCTCATTTCTTAAAGAGATAAGGCATCATAAAAGCCAGAGCAGGAGCAGCAAAGGGTATTCACACACACCTGTATATACAGGTTTTTGCATCCAAAACAGCTCAGTGTCACTGCTCTATACCCTACTCCCATGTCATGTTGCTTCTTTTCAGCCCTAAAGCTCCTATTGAAGTCATGGAAGTTTCAGGGTCCCCCACTCCTAATGCTTCCCACTGCTCAGATAGAGATGTCAAGTATAAGCCAGTATGAACTTCCATCATATTTGCTAGTAAGGGCCAGTAAGGGAATGTAGCAAGTGCCACCAGCGCTGTCCCCATTGGCTGTGCGGAATTCCCCCGTTCATTCTTTCAGCAGAAATTCTGCTGTGAAATCTCATTGACAGGAATAGTAACCATCTGCTATCCACACTGTGCCTCGCAGTGTCTATCACTGGTAAGTTATGCCAAAAAATGTTTTTGTTCTTATTTCTTTAATACATTGCTGTCTATTAGTGTTGCTCACGAATATTCGCAATTCGAATATTATTCGCGAATATTGCATATTCGCGAATTCGCGAATTTCGCGAATATAGCGCTATATATTCGTAATTACGAATATTCGTTTTTTTTTTATTTTTATATTTTTTTTTTTTTTCACAGTACACATCACAGTGATCACCCCTCTCTGCTTCCAGCTTGTGTGGTGTAAAGAAGGCTGTAATACTACTGTGTGAGACTGGCGTGCGAAAATTCGCATATGCGAAAATTTGCATATGTGAATTTTCGCATATGCGAATGTTCGCACATGATAATCTTGTATATGCTAATATTCACATATGTTAATTTTCGCATACATGAATATTCGCATATGCGAAAATAAAATGAGAATATAACGAATATGCGAATATTCGCGAATATATGACGAATATTCGTCCATATATTCGCGAATATTCGCGAATTCGAATATGGCCTATGCCGCTCAACACTACTGTCTATTGGGACCGACAAATGTCCATGTGGTCCTAGTGCTAGCTGCCCTCGAAAAGAACATGGTATTGTGCAGAATGCATTGCTGTCTATAAGGAACAGGCAATGTCCTTGTGTTCGTACTGCTGACTGCCCTCATAATCAGAGATTTTATGGCAAGACAAGACGCTTCGTATTATGCTATTTAACTTCTTTACTGAAACTCAGCAGCCAATAAGTATTGTAAGTATTAACAGAAAAAAGACTTTTTTATAATATAACAAAGGGTATGTGAACATGCAACCTAGGGTGCAACCTAGTATGAGGTCCCGTGCCATCAGCCAATCATACTGCATCACAGATAATAAAGGTGACCAACACACAGGTATCTCCCTTCTTCTTTGCTGCTCAGCAGAGTGACTAGATAAGTATAATTTTCTCTCACAAAATTTACTCATTTTATGGTCATTTATTTATTCTCATTAATTAACTATTAATAAATTGTCCTTTCCTCTATTATTCACACCTTTATCCCCTACATTTACACCTTCTGTATAAAATTTTGTATATATACTTCCACTACGGTTCTTTATCCTTCATTCAGCATATTCTGCTCGTTATTCCCAGTTTTACCCGATTATTCCGGTATCCGTTACCTCTCCGTATCCCTCTTATCCCCTCACCTTGTTCCTGTCTCTCTCTTCAGCGCCATAATCGCCATTGTCGCAACTCGCGCGCTCCTATACTTCTCCGGCGCTTGCGCAAGTCTCGCGAGACTTGCTGACAGAGAGGTCGTCCTCTGTCTAGCGTCCTCGGGATTTCGTCATTCTCCTCAGAGTGACGGAACCCGAAGGACGCATAATTTCTCCTCACAAATCTTCTCTTCACAAAAGTTCATTCATGTATTCTTCTCTTTTAAAAAAATAATAATTTACTTCATTTCTTAACTTATACTGCCACCCGGTGGCTGTTTTCAGTGTATATCTCTTCATATATTTCTTCATTTATTTCATTTCAGTGAATTCTTTCATATATCTTTAATTAATTATTTTGTAATTAATTTAATTATGTGTGTATAAGTATTATTCCTTAATTTTATTCCTTCAGATACCCCTTTTGTGTCCCTATCCACTTATCATTTCAGAATGTCTGAGGAAAATAAAAATGTATCCACTGAAAATGTCCTTCCAGAAAATTTGCAATCTCTGGTGGACGCTTCTATTGCCAAGTCCATTAATACAGCGGTACAATCCGCAGTCTCTGCCCTACAGGGCTCTATTGATAAATCAGTATCTCTGGCCATAGCCCGCTCTAATTCAACCAATGTGGGTTCTTTACCTCCCCTAACTCCTTCGGACCAATTCTGGTCCCCAGAAGAGTCAGTGTCCCAATTGGCTAAGGGACTTAAGGGGCCAGGTAAGGCAAAGTCCAAGAGACGCCATTCTAATGACGGCCCTTACTCCTCTAAACAAAATAAAAATACCTCAGGAGTACGCCAAGATTCATTACATTCTCAAACTATAGAATCTACCCATTATTCTAACTCTAGTGGTTCTAAACCACAAGATTTACCCTCAACCCGTGAGGAAGCTCAATCCAATAGGGTTAAGAAATCAGGCTTCAGGGCCAAACCAAACTCCTTCAGGGTATCCTCCTCCGATGAGTCGGCTGACTCGGACATTGAGGACATTGAGGAGATACTATATGTTTCGGAGGACAGTGATCCCAATCATGACGACCCTGGCAGT
Source organism: Hyla sarda (assembly GCF_029499605.1). Taxonomy (NCBI): domain Eukaryota; kingdom Metazoa; phylum Chordata; class Amphibia; order Anura; family Hylidae; genus Hyla; species Hyla sarda. The sequence continues at coordinate 172,272,722 of NC_079193.1, read as the reverse complement.
CAGGAAGAAACTAAGTTAACTGAGTCGGGTGACGCATATTTTGACCCAGTATTGATATGTCATCCACGTTCTGGGGAATGGCTTCCAAAAGAAAAGGTAGCCGAATTTATTTCATTGTGGGCCAATAAACCACTTGACAAACCATCACGTAATAAATTAAAGGCAGAATGTCCCAGACCAACTCTGCCAAATAATGCCTCTCATACCCCAGAACTAGATCCACTCATTGCTAAATTTCTGTTTAAAACAGGTAACAATCCAAAAAAGGGAGTGGATAGAAGTTTCAAGTCCTGTCAGGACAAGTTAATGGACCTATTGGGTCCTCTGACAAAAATTCTAAATTTGGCAGAAGAGGCATCTACTTCTGATACGACGGTGGATCCCGAAACCCTTAAAGGGTGGGCCCAAAGGGCCATATGTATTTTTGGGAATGCTAACGCTTCCCTCTCCAACGAGCGTAAATGCTCCATCCTATTAAAAATAGATCCCCAACTAACCAATTTGGCCACGGTAGAACCACCAAATCCTACCAAAGGCATGCTCTTTGGTGATGATTTTATTAAAGAGCTAAATAAATATGTCGGCCTATTCTCATCCCTGAATAAGGCTCAAGTATCATTGAAAAAAGTTTTTTCCCAACGGGTTTTTGGGAAGGCCGGAAGAGGTCGGGGCCGCTTTTCCGGCCGTTCATCCCAAAATCAATATCACAGAGGCTCCTACTCCCATACATCACAATCCTCAGGCCATTCCTCCGCCCCCCCTCCCCCCTTCTTCCCATACAGGGGCAGACCATGGAGGGCCAGAGGTCACAGAGGAATCCCTCGTTCAAGACCTCCCACAGGTAAGCCTACCTCAGTCTTCTTCCCAAAATATTCCGCTGGGGGGGAAGACTCCTGTATTTTTCCCACAATTGGACTACGATTACGTCCGACTCCTGGATCCTAAACACGGTCCAGGGCTATCAAATAGAATTTGTCTCTCCACCAATACAAACCCACTTACCACATCCGATTCACTTCTCTCAAACAGACAAAACTCTTATAGATCAAGAAATCAGAGAATTATTTGCCAAACAGGCAATTATTCCGGTTCCATTCCAATCATCAGGTTTTATCAGCAATCTTTTTCTGGTGAAAAGAAAGATGGAGGTCACAGACCAGTGATCAACTTGAAACTCTTGAACAATCTAGTTATCTATCGCCACTTCAAAATGGAGGGCATACATCTACTAAGAGACATCCTATTACAACAGGATTGGCTTGTGAAAATAGACTTAAAAGAGGCATATCTCACTGTTCCAATTCATCCTTCCTTTCAGATTTTCCTACAATTTCTTTGGGAAAACCAAAAATGGCAGTTTACTTGCCTTCCTTTCGGCCTATCATCAGCCCCTTGGTGCTTTACAAAACTACTGAAGCCAGTAGTAGCTTCTCTCAGAAGTCGAGGAGTTCGTCTTATCATCTATCTAGACGACATTCTCCTTATGGCCCAATCAAAAGAGTTACTTTTGCTCCACTTGAACTGGACCCTATCTCTTCTTATTCATCTAGGTTTTCTGATAAACTACAAGAAATCAATCCTAATCCCTTCTCAGAACCTAGAGTTTTTAGGCTTCATGATCAACACTCAGTTGACCACTCTAAGTCTTCCTTCAAGGAGATTAAAAACCATTCGGAAGGAGATAAAAGAAATTCTCCGCAAAGATATAATTTCTTTGAGAACGATTGCTCGGATTGTAGGCCTCTTATCAGCCTCAATTCAGGCCATTTTCCCGGCTCCCCTTCACTACAGGGCTCTTCAACATTTAAAGATTCGTCATTTAAGGGAAGGTCTGGGTTACTCCGACAAAATTCCCCTATCTCCAGAAGCCAGAGAAGAACTCCTCTGGTGGCTCACTCACATAGAGTCCTGGAATGGAAAAGCAATTTTCCACCCGAATCCGGACATCATTATAGAATCCGATGCGAGTCTTTCCGGATGGGGAGCTCGCTGCGGTTCTCTCTCCACTGGAGGGAAATGGTCCCAGACAGAATCTCAACTACACATAAATTGCCTGGAACTTCTAGCAGGATTTTTTGCTTTGAAGAGTTTTGCAAAAAATTCCTCCCATTGTTGTATCCTCCTTCGTATGGACAACATTTCTGCTGTCCAATACATCAACCACCTGGGAGGTACGAATTCCAAAATTCTTGCAGACTTTGCCAAAGATTTTTGGCATTTCTGTTTGGACAAAAACATCATTCTGAAAGCAGAATACTTACCAGGGATTTCCAATGCAGTAGCGGATTGGTATTCACGCTATCTCACGGACTCCAGCAATTGGAAACTTCTTATTCCGATCTTTCAATCAATCAATTCTTTATGGGGTCCTCTTCACATAGATCTCTTTGCTTCCCGTTTGAACACCCAGTTACCTCTGTTTTTCAGTTGGCGTCCAGATCCAGAAGCTCTAGGGGTGGACGCCTTCCTGCAATCCTGGCCTCAGAAAACCCTGTATGCTTTTCCTCCATTCAATCTAATTCCACGAGTTCTTTTTCAAACCTCGATCCAGAAAGCCACGCTAGTTCTTGTAACGCCACTCTGGCCAACTCAATCGTGGTTTCCCCAAATCTTACACCTGCTCATAGACCTTCCCCGTCTCCTTCCTTCCTCTCACGATCTCCTCTTAGATCCTCAAGGGAACTACCACCCTCTGATTTTAGCGGGCCATCTACCTCTGGTGGCTTGGATGATTTCGGGTCACCAATATCTGACTTCCAGTTTTCAAAATCAACTCAAGACATCCTTTCAGATGCATGGGCCCCGGGTACCAAGTCAGCTTACGGATCAGCCTGGAGACTTTGGTCTCATTGGTGCGATCAACGACACTTGGATCCCTTACGAACATATCTTAAATTTCTTATCAGAATCATTCGATGCTGGTAAAGCCTACAGAACAATTAATCTCTATCGCTCATCAATCTCCTCTAAACACCTTCCTATAGATTCCATCCCTGTGGGTAGACACCCTTTAGTTTGCCAACTTCTAAAAGGTATACGTTTTCGTAGGCCTCCTCTTCCTAAATATAATACTACTTGGAATGTAACAGTCGTGCTTGATATGTTTATTTCCTGGGATGATAATGATAATTTATCATTAAAATTCCTATCCTTTAAACTCACTACCCTTTTATGCCTCATCTCCGTCAAAAGGGTTTCTGATGTTAAATCATTAGATATATCTCGCAGACAGTTTACACCTCAAGGTGTTGTTTTCTCGGTATATCGGCGTACTAAAACAAATCTCCATTCTGTTTTTTACCCTTCGTTTCCGGATAACGAAAAACTTTGTGTTGTACGTTGTCTTCATTATTATGAATCCCGAACTGAATCTCTTCGGAGTCCATCTTCCTCCCAACTATTAATCTCCTTTTGTAAACCTCACGCTCCAGTTTCCTCCCCCACTCTTGCTAGATGGGTTAAACAAACCATGCACCTTGCTGGTATTGACATTTCCAAATTTACAGCTCATTCTACCAGAAGTGCAGTCTCCACCAAACTTTTCCAATCCGGCGCTTCTCTTTCAGATCTATTGAAAGCGGCCAATTGGTCCTCTGATTCTACTTTCAAAACCTTCTACTTTAGACCTGAATCTCATGTTTCTATGTTATTATTGTGATAAGATTCATTGTTTATTACTTTTATGTTTATTTCGATTAAGCTTTGAACTAGCATAATACGAAGCGTCTTGTCTTGCCATAAAATTGAGAATTTTCCTATCTTAAGTGACGGAAAATTGGGATTTTATTAAAGACAAGACGCAAGTATTATCCCTCCCTAAACCCATCCCTATAACATGTCCTATATTTCTAATCTTCCAACAGCTCCACAATAGGATCCAATCACCGTTGGACACCAACTTTGACGTCACCTCATGGGACCTGCATTCATTTGACTTCCATTTCTCCCTGCATTATCTTCGTGATCAACTTCCTGTACCTCCTATCACCTTAATGATTGCTGCAAAGAAGAAGGGAGATACCTGTGTGTTGGTCACCTTTATTATCTGTGATGCAGTATGATTGGCTGATGGCACGGGACCTCATACTAGGTTGCACCCTAGGTTGCATGTTCACATACCCTTTGTTATATTATAAAAAAGTCTTTTTTTCTGTTAATACTTACAATACTTATTGGCTGCTGAGTTTCAGTAAAGAAGTTAAATAGCATAATACTCGCGTCTTGTCTTTAATAAAATCCCAATTTTCCGTCACTTAAGATAGGAAAATTCTCAATTACAACACATGCCTCCTCAATAATATTTTGGTTTTCTTGGTGTGAAAAATAATTTTTTTCCTTTTTTTGTACCCAACTTGCTGAGCTGGTCAGACACTTTTTCATTACTACAAGGTGGCTTTTGAGATGGATTTACCTCTGCCACCATGGTTGCCACTGTTGTTATGGCTGTACTTGTAGATGGGGTCATATCTGGACACACTAGCACCTAGTTGAACCTTTCTGTGGAAATCTTGTCTCTAGAAATCCTTTAACCTGTTAAGGATGAAGGGCGTTCGCGGCTTCTAAAGTGGAAGATGCCAGCTGCTCAGTGGAGATCACAGAACCGCTGGAGGGTCCCCTTACCTGCCTCCTGATCGCTGATTCAAAGATGTAGCGTGGCTTAGCCAGGCTATATCAGTGGATTGCCGATCTAACTGTGTAATGCTATGCCATAGGCATAGCATTATACAGTAACTGCAATCTAATAGCAAAAAGATAAAATAAAATATGACTGCAAATAAAAGTATATAAAGTATAAAATATAATATTAAAAAGTATAAAATAAAATATTTAAAAAAAGTTTCTGAAAACCTTTAATAAAAGATCAAATCCCCCTTAATTTTCCAATTTTACAAAAAAAAAATGAAAAAAAATTAACCTAATTGGCATTGGCGCATGCGTAAATCCCTACTATTAAAATATAATGTATGATTCCGTGTGGTAAACGTAAAAAAATACCAAACACCAAAAATACTTATTTTTAAAGGGGTACTCCGCCCCTAGACATCTTATCCCCTATCCAAAGGATAGGGGATAAGATGTCAGATCGCCGCGGTCCTGCTGATGGGGATCCCTGGGATCCCCGCTGCGGCACTGCGCTCTCATTACAGCACAGAGCGAGTTCGCTCTGCACGTAATGATGGGCAGTACAGGGGCCGGAGCATCGTTACGTCACGGCTCCGCCCCTCGTGACATCATGGTCTGCCCCTTTCAATACAAGTCTATGTGAGGGGGCGTGGCGGTCGTCACGCCCCCTCCCATAGACTTGCATTAAGGGGACGGGCCGTGATGTCATGAGGGGCGGAGCCATGACGTCACGCTGCTCCGTCCCCCGTATCGCCCGTCATTACGCACAGAGCGAACTCGCTCTCTGCTGTAATGAGAGCGGGGTGCCGCAGCGGGGATCCCAGGGCTCCCCAGCAGCAGACCGCGGCGATCTGACATCATATCCCCTATCCTTTGGATAGGGGCTAAGATGTCTAGGGGCGGAGTACCCCTTTAATCACATCATATATTTTAAAAAATTTATAAAAAGCGATCAAAAAGTCCCATCAAAACAAAAATAGTACTGATAAAAACTACAGATCACGGCAAAAAAAATTACCCTCACATCCCTTTATACGGAAAAATAAGTTTTTTCTTATAGGGGTCAAAAAATGACAATTTTATGCATACCAATTTTGTTTTTAAATAGTACAATAATAGAAAAACTATATGAATTGGGAATCGTTTTAATTGCATTAACCTATAGCATAAAGATAATCCATAATTTTTACCATAAAGTGCACTGCCTAAAACCAAACCCCCCAAAAGTGCAGTTTTCTTATAAATTTCTGCCTGCAAATAATATTTTTTGGGTTGCGCCGTACATTTTATGGTAAAATGAAAGACATCATTCCAAAGTACAATTGTTCGTGCAAAAAAAACAAGCCTTTATATGGGTCTGTAGGAGTTATGTATTTTAAAAGGAGAGGAGGAAAAACCGAAAATGCTAAAGTAACAATTGGCCCAGTCCTTAAGGTCAAAAATGGGCACGGTCCTTAAGGGGTTAAAAAGGGTACATGTGGCCGCTGGTGTCTTCCTGGAGTTTCCACACACAGTGACACAAGGCTCCATTTTAGGAGGTAAAGATGCACCAAGTAATGTAAGTGGGAGATTTTGGTCCAATGCGCCACAACTTGAGATGCGCCCAAATTCTGGCTACTGTGAGACACATTAATAAGTGTTAAAGAGTACCTATCATCATCTACACCCTCCCTAATCCCTTTCCCCATCTGTCCCTGACTCTGACTAACTCTATTCCTGTACTTATTTTTACTCCAAACCCACTATATACTACCTTATTCATGTTCTCTTCAGCAGCTCAGTTCCCTGCCGTGTGCGAAGGGAGGAAGTGGGCATGGCCTGGCAGGGGTGACATCATCTGATGCCATCCAGGGCTCACTTCCACCTTTCTTCCCGTTTCCTGTATGCTGCAATCCCTTTCGGGAGCAAGCATAGAGCCTCAGCACACGGTAGGGATGGCAGCCTCTGAGTCTCCTCCTCTCTGTTTGGCATTGCACGTGCCATACAGACTGGAGGAACATCAGAGGACAGAGCTGCCATGCTCACTCCCGCCTGTCTGATTGACAGGCAGGGAGCTGTGTTGAGTAGTTAATTATTGATTAATTTATAACATATGTAAACTTTTTTTTGATGAAAGGTACTCTTTAAGAGTTGTACCTAGTGGGGAAAAAAAACATGAACAATGCAAAACTTCAAGTATTGGTAAATTCCCCCCCTCCCCCAACGTCTAGAACTTTTCCATATATACTGTACATACTGTATGCAAATGTCTTGAAATCATCGTCATCATAATGATACTAGTGTATCACTTGATATCCTGGTAATATGCTGTCAACACATTGATATAAAAAAAAGTAAGAAAGGCCTAACCATTTAAGAACTATTAGCTATAGTTAAGTAAATTATAACTAAAATCTGTGGTGACAAATGTCTGATATAATAAGAATAAGGTAAATAAGCTACTGCGTAGAAGTTGTTGCCTATATAAAAAATTGCAACATTTAAACTGGCCTCAGCAAGCTTTATTCTTCATCCACAAATGCAAACAGTGGCCACACAAAAACTCTGCTCCGTGCATGGGTTATTGTCAATTACCTCACAAAGTGGTGGCCGACGCACCCCTCCATTTAGGAGCTTTGTATTTCCGGCTCTCCCATAGAGCTACATGGAGGGGCGTGTTGACCGCTTTGTGAAGTGGTTGACAGTAATCCTTGTACAGAGCTGAGAAAGAGACTGGGTGCCGGGCAGGTGATCGTTGGAAGTCCCAGTGGTCAGACCCTCTATGATCAGACACATATCCTGTAGATAGGGGATAAGATGTTCTGAAACGGAGTACCCCTTTAACAGGAGAAAAGCCTTGTATCCCTTGGCATCAGGCCGAAAATGGGTTGTTGACATGCTGCAGATCCCATTCTAGCATAACACCCAGTGACTCCTTTCCAGACGTATGCGCAATTTCTAAAGCGCAACAGCCCTCCATCACGTATCTGCTTGAAAGAGGATATGTCCCTAACTAAGTCATTAGTGGTGACTCAGTTTGGCCATAGAAGTGAACGGGGTCCGCACCTACTGTTAACAGTATACTTTAGAATCCTGTTTTGGGTGGAATACCAATGGATAAGATTAAAGAGGGCAGGATTGCAGTGTGATCATACTCTAAGTGGAATATCCATTCCACCCCCGCATCCATACTACCACATATCCTTTCCCCCAGACAAAGGCCATAGGACGTGTCATGTTTCTACCCCTAATCCAGGATGTAAACTCCTATCTCTACTGGACACCATTCCCGCTGCTCCGGATCTTTCTGGATCGGCACTGCACTTTCTTCACTTAATTCTTTTTTTCCACAGACTTCCCAGAACACAGGGCAACCATGCCCTACTTTCACACCTTGGCATACACAGTTTTCAACAACAGCTTTATTTCAGGAGGCATCCAACATACCGAGCACCACTCTGCACCTACACAATCCTCAATACTGTAGAAAGTTTGGGTTTCATCATAGGAATCCTGTGTTTTGTTACCCTTGGCAATATGAGAACTCATTTACCAGCTCAGAGGCCGGAGCTGTATGGTCCACGCTACTTTCAGACATTGGCTCATTGTCTTTACCAAGACTCAACCCACTTAGGGCAACAAGCTGACCGCAGCCCCTTTTAATCTCCAAAAACACAGTTTTAGGCACAATTTTAGTATTAACTGTTTCATGTACATTTATGTACTGGAAGCACATTTGCTCTAATATTTCCACGTCACCATTTTCTTCAGTTTCAACAAGTCATAAATGCTTTTTGACAGGCAGTATGTGACCCTGCTTTACTTCCTTTGGTTCCTGTTTGTCACCTGTCATGTGAACCTTCCCCATAGGAACAGCTTCTGGGACTTGCGAGTGCAGAGGTTCTGCAACAGTAAAGGGTTGTTTTTTGTTAGTTTTTTTTTTATTGTGTGAACACTGCCACTAGACATGTCTGCCTGTCTCCTCCCCATAATACAGCCATCCTCATTTGCACTACATTTGTTTTCAGAGGTTCTTTTACTCAGGCCATATTCACATGGCTCCCTACCAGGCTCAGCACACCTAGGTTTAAAGGAAAACTGTCAGATATTTTCTACCGCACTATCCACAGTACTGGTGGATAGTGCGGGAGACGCTGATTAAAACGAGCCCTACATTACCCGGATCCGCCCGGCCGTTCGCCCGCAATTGTAGTTTTATTCTATGTGTATATCTTGCTGTAACTGGCAAGGGCGGGGCTTCTGCAGCTAACTGGCACTGACTTCAGCGCCGCTTATGAATATTCATCCCCCCCTCCCTCCAGTTAGGAGCGGCGAAGAGAGGGAGAGCTGGAGGGAGGGGGATGAATATTCATAAGCGGCGTTGACGTCAGTGCCAGTTAGCTGCAGAAGCCCCGCCCATGCCAGTTACAGCAAGATATACACATAGAATAAAACTACAATTGCGGGCGAACGGCAGGGCGGATCCGGGTAAGGTAGGGCTCGTTTTAATCAGCGTCTCCTGCACTATCCACCAGTACTGTGGATAGTGCGGGAGAAAATATCTGACAGTCTTCCTTTAATCCTGTGACATTTGTCTACAATCTTGTTCACACTGAGCCCTTTTGGCATTTCTTTTGTTTTGTGAGACCTCTGGAGCAACATGTAGGCAGAACTGTCACTTGCAATCCCTACAGCATATTGCAGACAGTAAAATCCAGCCACGTTCTTACTGTGTTTCCATAGCACCAGCCTCTTCACAGCACCACTCCGGGTGAAATGTTTATGATAAACATAGCATTCATATGGCTTTTTACCACAATACTTTCTCACATGTCCCTTAACTTTGTAGATAACTCTCCTGACATACAACACACTCACCGGTGTTCATCAATCGTCTAACACACCTTTTTATAACCCACAGAGGCAGACAACATTTGGTTGCCACTAGCAACCATCTTCGCCTCACATGGGACTTGAACAGCAGCCCACTTCTCTGCACTGCTTTTAACCACAGAACATGCAATGCACTGGTTATTATCATGCATGACCTCTAGGGGCACACTTCAGCTAATCCTCTCTACTGATTAATCTGCAGTTTCTGTAGAAGTCAGTTCACACTCTGCATTTATTTGAACTAACTTGGTGCCACACACATCATTCACCTGCACAGGTTGTGTCACATTTTAATGGGTTAAATGCATAGTATGCTGTGTAACATTGTCATCAGACATTATTGTATGCAACACATTTTTATCATTTAGTTCATTAGCCTTTTCAAGTCCATTCTGCGCAGTCTGAACAGTCTCATCAGATATCAAGATAGTCTCACCACCCTCAGGATTCCTCTCCTCACATGGAATAGTTTCTGGACTCTGTTTGGACTCCTCTTGGTTGCAATTTACACAGTCAGTAAAACTCTGCCCATGATCAATCTAGGGACTTATGTGGGCAACTCCTCTGGCATTTCCCATTTAGGTAGCTGTATAGCACTTTTTGCAGGGTCTTTTTCCAAGAAAAGGATTCAGTATTATCTGGAATGTTCACCCCCTCCCACAACTGCCAGAAATAATGGAAGTCTCTGCCAAGTATGAACTCTACCTCGATGATTTACAGTCAAATGATTTACAGTCCCAAGACATGTTTGAAAGTCAATTAGAACAGTCTTAGCTGTCTTCTCTCGGGTCTACATACATAGTAAAATGTCTGGTTGGACCCCTGGTACCTCCTGGCAACAGTGCAGCTTGACCAACAGTGGGTTTTCTATCCAGTAGCAATTCACTTTAGCAATTCTCTTTAGGGTAGAGTCACATGTGCCTTTTAGATCCGTACAGAGAAGAAGGAACGAACGGCTACTCACTCTAATCCACGATGTCTTTATTCAATACATCAGGTGCAATAGACAAACAGGCACGATCACAGCAGGAGCTCCTGCTGTGATCGTGCCTGTTAGTCTATTGCACCTGATGTATTGAATAAAGACACTGTGGATTAGGGTGAGTAGCCGTTCGTTCCTTCTTCTCTGTACGGATCTATTAAGTTACTGCAAATTTAGAACTGAGCACCACTCGCACAGACTTTTCTCCAGCTGCGGTAGCAGTGCACTTACGGTTGAGGTTGCATGTGCATCTCTGTTAGGACTTTTGTGGTAGTGCCGACTTGATTCCTTGTCTTGTTGGATTTACATGTGCTGCTGCGAAATTTCCTACCCATTGACTTCAATGGGTAGCAAAATCAGCTGCAGAAAATATGCAGCAAAATACTGTACATGTGACCCTACCCTTACTTACCAGAAGACAATCAGGTGCACAGACTCTCTTGCACCTCCAACTTGTCTCACTCTGCTGTGCGGTAGAAACAGCCTCACGCTCCTAGCAACAACAACATGGTGCCTTAGCAACTTAGGCTTCTTCCACTGACGAGCAGCCTGCTGCTATTAAGGGTGGGTTACCTTATGCAACAACTCCACCAAGAATCCATCCCTTTAGGACTTGCCAATCCATTATCAGAAACACATGGCCCCTTGGGAAAAAGACTTTTCTCTCTCTTGCAAGACTCCAGTTGGTTTTCCTTGGCAGCAGCACTTACCCCCTTTTCCTCTGGAATTCCAAACAGGGATGCTCTTTGAACCTTGCTACAGGATTTGCCTGGCTTGAACTTCTCAGCTTGCAAAAATATAGCCCTTTGTTGAGCCTCAACTTTGCCTGGAACTTTGGTTGTCTTCCTGCCATTTTGCATTCTTCGGCTCCATTAGCCATCTGGCTAAGAAACTCTTATACCAGAGTACCCCTTTAAAGGGGTATTCCAGGAAAAAACTGTTTTTTTTATATATCAACGATATATCCCGCCGAAATGGGATGCTGACATATACTTTTAACGGTAGCAGCAGACCCCATTTACTTATATGGCGAATGGAGTCATCTACTGACTTCTTTCTAGGTATATGTGCTATTTCAAAATCGCAACAACCCCCGTTTTTGAGTCAGCTTAAAATAGCAGATATGTCCCAAACAGAGTCACTAGTTGATCCATGCCACTTCAGCAGCCATACTGCCACAATATACATATAATTAGATACGTGTTAGGTATGTGTTAGAAATGTTCTCATATAATTAATACCAATATACATATGCATGTCTCCCCTCTCAAAGTAGAGATAAACATAGGAGACATAATGTAGGTAACAATTTGTACACTGTTTATTTACCTTATTCTTATTATTTCAGACTCTTGGGGACACACTTTCTTCTTTTTCTTTATTACCATCATATAGGTGAGTATATCACTATGGATTTTAGTTATAATTGATTAAGCTGAGTCATGATATATCTATAGATAATAGTTGTTACATGATTAGGCCTTTCTTATTTAGTTTTATATCAATGTAGTTGACAACATATTACCAGGATATCAAGTGGTACACTAGTATCATTATGATGAGGAGTAACTTCCGTTTGCATATGTATACATTGCAAAGTTCATAGAGACCTAGACAATATCTATATAAAATTAGATATTTTTAGTAATTTTATATATACCAGGCATAATTGTGTTTTTTCGGAACATTCACACTAAAGTTATCCTCTATGGATTGTAAGTTTTATATACAAACTGGATGAACGCTGTCTTCATATCTTCTACTTCATTGTGAAAATATAAAACAATTGTTGTTCTTTTGTATAAACTTTGATCTTACCAACCAAAAACTGCACTCTATGGGTTTATTTATGAAAACCTGTCCAGAGAAAAAGTTGTCCATAGCGACCAATCAGATCACTGCTTTTATTTTTCACAGGCCTTTAAAAAAAAATAAATAAATAAATAAAATGAAAGAAGCAATCTGATTGGTTGCTATGGGACACTCAGCAACTTTTCTTCTGCACAGGTTTTGATAAATCTCCCCCTATAAGCGTAGTGTGCAGAATTAGTACTTTGGACAATCAGTGGTAAGTGTCAGGGAGAACACCCAAATAAACCTGTGAAAAATGCCACTGAATACATCTGTCATAGGTAGGGCACTGTGTGAACAGCTCCTATATGTGATGATTCAATAATTTAGCCAGGGTTGTACATCTCTGATCTGTTCTAAGTCTACCAATCCACTTGTATTCTTTGTTCATCCAGTGACTTTCATTCTGCCTTATTACATCCTCTCACTCTCATCTGCAGGACTTTTTGTCATTCTGAAGAATTCCTTGCCCAAGACTTTGATACGTACGTTCACCTGTCTATTTTGTTGCAGATTTTCCTACCCATTGACTTCAGAAAATCTGCAGCAGGAGACGCACATGTGAACATACCCTTATACTTTCCTTGCTAGAGCCCTGTGTCATATAACCAACAAATATCTCAACTCTGTCCTCTAGTGACATCGCTCTGTGGTGGCTGAAATATTGGCTGGTGTTCAGATCCTTTTCCAATGATCCTTTTTTGTTGACTAGTGACTCAATTCTGACCAAGCCATTGCATCTACTGCATTTTGGTGTCAAACAACATCCACCACCATCAGTTCTGTTGTTTGCCTTTACTCGCAATGGAAATAGTTCTGCTCTATCAATAGAGAAGATGGCCTCCTATTTATGTTTATTCTAATAATGCGCTGGAAAAAATGACATCATATTTCTATTCTATAAATTTTCATTTGCACTCCAATATCTGATGGTAATAAAGGCTATTACATAATTAATTGTTATTTATATGTTCTAGAAATATGCAGCAGCGTCACCTGCAGTATCTAGGACTTTCCACTTCACTGTGTATGGAAAGAAGTCTGCATCTGCCAAAGTGTCTGATTCGGTAAGCTTTGTTTTCCAATAGATATTTTCAACTAAACTTTGGTGAACTTCACTACATAGTTCAGTCATGCACTTTATATTACTATGCTGATTAGTACAATGATGGGAAATATTATTAACTGGAACTTTTACTTACCTAGCGATGCCTCTGGTGTCCCACGCTAATCCCAGGCTGCTCTCTTCTTTACCCTCAGAAATGGGGACACCCAGGCCCAGAGTAATGACAGGGCCCATAGTCTCACACTGCCCCTCAGCCAATTACTGGCCAAGGCCGGAGATTGCTACAGCCGGTAATTTCTTAGCAGAAGAGGAGCGCTGGAGATCGGAGCAGGACATTTGAGGCACCACTGGAAAAAAAAAATGTCATAGACTTTCATGTGTGAAACCCCTCGCGCCCCCACACACACTGGATAACCCCTTTTAAGGGTAAGGTCACACACAGCACATCTGAAGCGTATTTGAAGGTGCAGATGTGCTGCTGGCAGTCACAGAGCGAAGTTCCTGCTGCAGGGAGCTGACTCTGCTGTAGCTCTGTGACTGCATCTGCATCACCAAATATTCTGTGGATGCGCTGTATATGACCCTACCCTAAGGTTGGATTTCCTTTTGCCAGTTTTTTGGAAAACTGCCTCTGCAATTTTTGTACCAAAAGCAGAAGTGGATTAAAAAGTAAGAAGAAATATAAAGGTGGGGCCTTATACTTCTCCTTCCTGCAGGATCCACTTTGGTCTTTGGCTCAAAAGCTGCAGTGGCAGTTAATAATAAAAAACAAAAAACTAATTGCCAAGTGGAAATCTAGTCACAAGATCAAATGGCATAAATAGCTGTGGGGTCAAATATCCCCCACATAATTTGGACCTCTGTTCTAGTGATCAGTGGGGGTCCCATTGTTTGGACCCCAATGCTATTTATTCCTTTTGATATTGTGATATCCTCTTTCGTCTGGATTTCCACTGGGATCACCTATTTGACCTCCTTATGTCTAATACAAAAATACCACAGCATTCTGAATGGTTTAGAAGCAGTCCTAAATTTGACTTTTTTATACTTACGGTAGAGTTACACGTGGTGCATTTGTGGTGACCCACGATGATGGCGGGACCACGTAGTGTAGCGGTATAAGTGGAGGGGCAAGATGGTATTCACCCCCAGGGCAAGGAGTTGTTAACCCCTAATGTTCGTGATGCCAGAGTGGTTTTTGGGTACTGAAATCACACGAACGGTATCTCTGCTATTCCAATGGCTAGGTAGTGAAAAGAGAGTCCACAACCAAGTTATGGTTTAACAGAGGCTTTACTGAGTTAAGACAGGTATTATTATCTTCACAGCTAGGCCAAAATCCCAGAGAGTCAACCAGTAACACAGAAAGAGCCCTGCAGCTTGCTGGGACTTGTAGTTATTGTAATAGACTTTAGTTCAGCCACACAGACTAGAATACACTTTACCAGTGTCTTGACTTTAGTAGAGTCAGCAGACATAGATGAGATGACTTACTGACAATGTGGCTGGTGTGCAGGCTTTGTGGCCTCCAGGTGTACTGGACGCAGGATCTGTGATGTCTGTTCTTTGCTGTCCTCAGCAGAAAGATGGAGAATTGTTATAGCCGCCCCCTTATATGAAGGGGAGCAGAGCCAAAGCCCATTGGTCAAGCTGGGGGTCATAGGTTAAGCTCTCTGGGTAACATGTGACAACATAAACATAACGTGACATTCCACAGGTCCTTCAGACATCTCACAGGTCCTTTAGACTAGCTATACATTAATACACTGACTATAATCCTATGACAATAAATGACACTTATAATAACAGCAGGGGAGACACTGCAGGTGAGCCCCCAGGTCACTGAAGGACTCAACCTGACAGGGCCTAAGGGTAGTACAGAACCATGTTCTGTCCTGGGACATTACACATTCACATCATATTTCTTGCCGTGGGAAATACACCAGGCACTACGATTGCGATACTTGTGATCTTGAAAAAAAAAAAAAAAAAACAATTAGCAGGAGAAAACCAAAATTATAATTGCTGTGGCAAATTTCTATGTGCCTTGATATTTACATGATCACTCAAGTTTTTATGTAGATTTCTTCAAGTAGTATACATATGCATAATTGTATGTATGTTTAATAACCTCTTTATTCATGTGCTAATGTATTCTGCACCATTTTTTTTAATTTTTTTTTAGATTTCTACACAATACCCTGTAGTGGACCATGAGTTTGATGCAGTTGTGGTGGGAGCTGGTGGTGCAGGATTAAGAGCAGCATTTGGTTTATCTGAAGCAGGCTTCAATACAGCATGTATTACAAAGCTATTTCCTACAAGATCTCACACAGTGGCAGCGCAGGTAAGAACTACAGAGTGTTCTTCCAATTGTATAATGTACTAGCTGTGTACCCAGCGTTGCCCGGTTTTTCCTTCCTAATCCTAAATCAACAAAGGAGGAAGCTTTTGACTTCATATCCCATCCTCATATATTGTTGTCATATCCCAACCTTATATCCCGTCCCCATATCCTGTCTTCATATCTCAACCTCATATCCTGTCCTCTTATCTGACCTCCTATCCCGTCCTCATATCCCGTCCTCCTATCCCGACCTCATGTCCCGACCTCATATCCTGTCCTAAGGTGGGACTGATTTGTGATGAAGATATTGTAAGCTGAAAATAGGAGATGTGGCTTTGTGGGACTGGGCATGATTTGCAAGCCAGACCGATGCACAAAAAGGGTAGAGAATAAAAGGGGAAGTGCTTAAACAGTGGGCGTGTCTTTGTGAGATGGGGTGTGGCTTGCAAGCCGGACTGACACATTCACCAGGAAATGCAGAGCGGAGCTTGTGGAGTAAGGTACTGGAAGTCCCATATACTTGCATGGGATTTGAAACAAAAACCCATCTTTTATATAAGGGTGTAGGTAAGGGTTAATTTAACTATCATATATTTTTATTTGACATATAAGTAATATGTGTATCAGATATTATTGAAATATCTCCAGCCGTATGGAAGTTATGTGGGAACATACATTTCCCATTAATTTGCATGGGACTTTAAACAAAAACCCCGACCCTCACAAATGGGGGTAGTTAAGAGCTAAATTAACTATCCTATATTTAAAGTGGACATATAAGTAACTAACTTGTGAAGAATTATTATATAAATATCTCCATTCGTTTGGAAGTTATGCAGTGACATACCGTATTTATCGGGGTATACCACGCACCGGCCTATAACACGCACCCTCATTTTACCAAGGATATTTGGGTAAAAAAAGTTTTTTACCCAAATATCCATGGTAAAATGAGGGTGCGTGTGTGCGCGTGTATACCCCGATATACCCCCAGGAAAGGCAGGGGGAGAGAGGCCGTCGTTGCCCGCTTCTCTCCCCCTGCCTTTCCTGGGGTCTAGAGCGCTGCTGTCGGCCCTTCTCACCCCCTGGTTATCGGCGCCGCTGCCCGTTCTGTCCCCCTGACACGGGGACAGAACGGGCAGCGGCGCCGATAACCAGGGGGTGAGAAGGGCCGACAGCAGCGCTCTAGACCCCAGGAAAGGCAGGGGGAGAGAAGCGGGCAGCGACGGCCTCTCTCCCCCTGCCTTTCCTGGGGCGGTATCGGCGTATAACACGCACACAGACTTTAGGCTAAAAATTTTAGCCTAAAAAGTGCGTGTTATATGCCGATAAATACGGTATATTTCCTATAGACTTGTATGGGACTTTAAACAAAAACCCTGACCCTGGCAAATGGGCGTGAGAAAGGGTTAAATTACTGATTCTATGTTTGTTGTGGACATATAAGTAACGTGTGCCAAGTTTCATGTTAATATATTTAGCAGTTTGGACGTGATGCTGGAACATACATACATTGGGGGAGATTTATCATTAGGTGTCTATTGTAGACACAAATCTACCCCTTTACACTGCTTGTTTAATTTACACTTTTGCTCAAGATTTGCTAAAGTTGTGCACTCCTTTGATACATTTTGTGCAAATATAGAAATGCCCCCCTGCCTCTACCATCCATTCCTTCTCTACCTCACGCTTCACAGAGCGGTGGCATTTTACCGCTGATAACTGCTCACATAGCAAGTGCTGGAGCAGCAGTGTGTGCCAAACAAAACTCTGCACAATAGTAAAATCATAAATCTTTATGAAGTACACAGAGGGGGAGATTCTCAAAGAATTTTGCACCCAAAAAAAAAATCTATTTTGGCGTGAAAAGTATCGACCACATTTTCAAAGAGATTTGTGCAGCGGTTTTCACTGTTCACATCACTTTTGTAAAAGTGGGCGTGTCCACGTATATTGTCTGCTTTACATGATATTTTCAAAGGGGTTGAGAGTCCAGTGTACATCAAAAATTTCACACCAGCTTTTTGATAGTGTAGAAATCACAGAAATGGTTTGTTTTTATTTTCTTCTCATATTAGATACGTGAATGCGGAGGACTACTTCAGACTTGGCAGATTCCGATGATGAACAGCGCTATTTTAACCCCTTAAGGACTCAGGGTTTTTCCGTTTTTGCACTTTCGTTTTTTCCTCCTTACCTTTTAAAAATCATAACCCTTTAAATTTTCCACCAAAAAATCCATATTATGGCTTATTTTTTGCGTCGCCAATTCTACTTTGCAGTGACATTAGTAATTTTACCCAAAAATGCACGGCAAAACGGAAAAAAAAATCATTGTGCGACAAAATCGAAAAAAAAACGTCATTTTGTAACTTTTGGGGGCTTCCGTTTCTTCGCAGTGCATATTTCGGTAAAAATTACACCTTATCATTATTCTGTAGGTCCATACAGTTAAAATGATACCCTAATTATATAGGTTTGATTTTGTCGCACTTCTGGAAAAAATCATAACTACATGCAGGAAAATGTATACGTTTAAAAATGTCATCTTCTGACCCCTATAACTTTTTTATTTTTCCACGTACAGGGCGGTATGAGGACTGATTTTTTGCGCCGTGATCTGAAGTTTTTATCGGTATGATTTTTGTTTTGATCGGAATTTTTGATCACTTTTTATTCATTTTTTTTATGGTATAAAAAGTGACCAAAATACGCTTTTTTGGACTTTGACATTTTTTTGCGCGTACGCCATTGACCGTGCGGTTTAATTAATGATATATTTTTAGAGTTCGGACATTTACGCACGCGGCGATACCACATATGTTTATTTATTTATTTTTTTACACTGTTTTATTTTTTTTATGGGAAAAGGGGACCTATAACACTGCACACACTGATCTCATATGCTGATCACTGGCGTGTATTAACACGCCTGTGATCAGCATTATCGGCGCTTGACTGCTCCTGTCTGGATCTCAGGCACGGAGCAGTCATTCGTCGATCGGACACCGAGGAGGCAGGTAAGGGCCCTCCCGATGTCCGATCAGCTGTTCGGGACGCCGCGATTTCACCGCGGCGGTCCCGAACAGCCCGACTGAGCAGCCGGGATACTTTCAGTTTCACTTTAGAAGCGGCGGTCAGCTTTGACCGCCGCTTCTAAAGGGTTAATACCGCACATCGCTGCGATCGGCGATGTGTGGTATTATCCGCGGGTCCCGGCCGTTGATGCGCGCCGGGACCGAAGCGATATGATGCAGGATCGCGGTGCGATCCCGCTTCATATCGCGGGAGCCGGCGCAGGACGTAACTATACGTCGTGCGTCGTTAAGGGGTTAAATGCCAATAAATGAGTTAACGAGGGCTGTGGGGGAGTGTTTTTATTTTTTATTAAAAAAAATTTCAATGTGTTGTGTTTTTTATAATTGAATTTTTAGGCTTAGTAGTGGAAGCCGTCTTGTAGACAGAATCCATTACTAAGCCAGGGCTTAGCATTAGCCCCAAAATCAGCTAGTGCTAACCCCCAATTATTGCTCCCAGTACCCACCGCCACAGGGTACCAACAGGACCAGAGCTTCAAAAATGGCGCTCCTGGGCTTAGTCGGTAACAGGCTGGCGTTACTTAGGCTGGGGAGGGCCGGTAACAATGTTGCTGCTTGGTTGGGGGAACCACACTTTTTTTAATTTTTTTTAAAATAATAAAAAAAAATGCATAGGGCTCCCCCTATTTTCAGTATCAACCAGATACCAACCAAGCAGCAACAGCCTGATGTTACAAGGGTGGGCAAGGACCACAAGCCTGTTACCACCTAGGCACAGGAGCTCCATTTTTGATGCTCCGGGCCTGTTGGTATCGGCTCTTCCCGATACCCCTGTGGCGGTGGGTACCGGGGTAGTAATTGGAGGTTAGCGTTAGCTGATTTTGGGGGCTAAGCCCTGGCATAGTAATGGATTTTGTCTATAAGACTGCTTCCACTACTAAGCCTGAACATTCAATTATAAAAAACATAACACCTTGAAAAATATTTTTATTAAAAGAAACACTCCCCCGCAGCCCTCATTAATCCTTTAATTGAAATAAAAACGCTGGGCATCGTTGCAATCCACCGAATCTGACATAGTCCTCTGCATTCATGTATCTGAAATCAGAAGAAAAGAAAAGAAAGGTTAGTACATTTTTGGCGCTCTCCCTTGCGGAGAGCTCATATAATGCTGTGTGTTCCTTAACAGGGAGCCTCCAATTATTGCTAAACTACTACTCCCATCATGGGGGGCTGTAGTTAAACAACAGTTGGAGTCTCCCTGTTTGGGAACACGCTGGCAGAAAGGCTCTGTTCCCATTATGCAAAACGTATAATGAGGACACAGTCAGGTCTGGACTGTGTAGCCCCGCCCCCCTAATGATGCCATCACTAGGGGGGCGGAGCAGTAAAGGTCGCAGGAGTGAGCCCCCCTTTTGATCTGCCCCTCAACCAGACAGAGTCTGCCCCATGATGGGAGTAGTAGTCCAAGGGCAGAGGGACAGATCGAAAGGGGGTCTCACTCCTGAGACCCCCTGCGACCTTTACTGCTCAGCCTCCTAGTGATTACGTCATCAGGGGGTGGAGCTACACAGTCCAGTCCTGACTGTTCTCATTATGGGTTTTGCATAATGGATCACAGCAGGTCATTCTCCGCTGTGATCCGCATTTTTAAACTTTTCAAGCCGGTGGCACATGCGGCTCCATTGCGCTGCCCGGTGGCTCCAGGCTACTGTATAAATTTTTTATCGGCGTATAACACACACCCTCATTTTCACAGGAAAATTTGAGGGAAAAAAAATGAATGTAAAATAAATTACTTGGAAGCTCTGAACTGTATGCCTCATCATGCCCCCAACTTTGATTCCCCCTGCTCCTCAGTTTGCCCTTCCCCCCCCTCTTCCCCGTGCCACATCATTCCTCCCCTTTTATCAGCCCCTGTGCCACATTTACCCCCCTCTCTGATCCCCTGTGTGCCTCCTTTCCCCTGTGATTCCCCTAGCTCATCATTCCCCCCCGACTCATCATTCCCCCTGCTCATAATCCCCCTGCACATTATTTCCCCCCTTGCCCATTACCACCCTCTGCCTCATCATCCTCCCCCTGCTCATTATTTCCCCCCTAGCTCATCTTTCCCCCCTTGCTCATTGTTCCCCCCTCTCCCCCTACTTTTTCTATTTTTCATATTTCCTTACCTGGCCGCACTCCGGCAGGCTCAGGTAATGCGGCGGGTCTTGTGGGCAGTGTGTATAGTATGACTAGTGATGTCTCCTGCCGGCTCCTCTGCGCTGCGTCAGGGACGTCACTCCTCATTCTCTGCAACTGCCGCTGGTCAGAGTGGCCGCAGCGCCGGCTGCTTGTTTAAGTTTAGCAGCCCGACCGTGGCCACTTTATAACAGTCACCTGCGGTGGCTGCAGTAAATGAGGAGTGGAGTGACGTCCCTGATGGTGTACAGAGGAGCCGGCAGGAGACGTCACTCGTCATACTATCCACAAAACCCACAAGACCTGCCGCATTACCTGAGCCTGCCGGAGCGCGTCCAGGCAAGTAAATATATAAAATATTAAAATCAGGAGAAGTGTTCAGGCCCACAAGAGCCGCCACTGGTCACTGTTTTAAAGTGGCTGCAGCTGGGCTGCTGATCTTTAACAAGCAGCCGGCGCTGCGGCCACTTTAAATCAGTGACCAGAACATTTATCGCCAATTCATAATCCCCGCCACCAGAAGACGGGAGCTCTGATTGGTGAAAAGCTATGCACCAATCAGAGCTCTCATCTCACAGCGGCAGCAATTGTGAATTATGAGAGCTGTATACAGGAGCCTGGAGCCGGCAGGCAGCCCGGTGTAGACGCATGTGCCGCTGGCTTGTTAACTTAATAAATGTGGATCGCAGTGGGTCTCTGGAGAATGACCTGCTGCAATCTGCACCTCAGCCCCTGGACTATAACTCCCATCATGGATGGAGCCTGTCCATGATGGGAGTAGTAGTCCTAAAAGTCCCGCAGCCGGGGGATGTGCAAGTGCCATCCCTCAGCGCTGCTGTACAACAACTACTCCCATCATGGGACAGACTCCGCCCATGATGGGAGTAGTAGTCCAGGGGCTGAGGTGCAGATCGCACTGGGTCATTCTCCAGAGACCCGCTGCGATCCGCATTTATTAACTGTAAAAGCCGGCGGCACATGTGGCTCCACTCCACTGCTGCCGGCTCCTTTATACATTTCATAATCACTGCCACCGGGAGACGGAAGCTCTGATTGGTGAATAGCTATTATATACAGGAGCCGGCGGCAGCGCAGTGGAGCCGCATGTGCCGCCGGCTTTTACAGTTAATAAATGCGGATCCCAGCGGGTCTCTGGAGAATGACCCAGTGCGATCTGGACCTCAGCACTTGGACTACTACTCCCATCATGGGAAGAGTGTGTCCATGATGGAAGTAGTAGTCCTAACTGTCCAAAAATAGTTATTACAATTCTCAAATGCTTTAGAACACTTTGGTACATGTTTGGTACGTCCTCCGAGGTGGTGTATATTTGCGCAAGAAAAGTGCATTTGCACATTTTTTTGTGTTTAAAAAAAAACCACACAGTTAATAAATTTGATTCTACAGTAGAAAGTGCTCTATGGTAAACTTAACCGTAGACATGGCTATGAAGCATTCTATCAGATTTTGCGCAAAAAAAGACACAAAAAAAACTCTTGCACAAATTTTTGCGTTAAAAAATAGACAAAAAAAGCTCTATATACAATGATAAATTCCCCCCATTGAGTTTTATATATCCTGTCCTCCTATCCCGACCTCCTATCCCAACTTCCTATCTCGACCTCATATCCCGACCCCATATCCTGACCTCATATCCCATCCTCCTATCCTGACCTCCTATCCCAACTTCCTATCTCAACCTCATATTTCGTCCTCATATCCCATCCCCATATCCTGACCTCATGTCCCGTCCTCATTTATCGACTTCATATCCTGTCCTTCTATCCCGTCCTTCTATCTTGACCTCATATCCCGACCTCATATCCCGACCTCATATCCCGACCTCATATGCTGTCCGCATATCCCGTCCTTATGTCCCGTCCTCATATCCTGTCCTCAGGTGGGACTGATTTGTGATGAAGATATTGTAAGATGAAAACAGAAGGGGACGTGGCTTTGTGGGACTGGGCGTGATTTGCAAGCCAGACCGATGCACAAAAAGGGTAGATAATAAAAGGTGTGGGGCTTAAACAGTGGGTGTGTCTTTGTGAGATATCCCGACCTCCTATCTCGACCTCCTATCTCGTCCTCCTATCTCGTCCTCCTATCTCGACCTCCTATCTCGACCTCCTATCTCGACCAAGTATTTTCGAAATATCTCCAGCTGTTTGGAAGTTATGCAGTAACATATATTTCCCATAGACTTGTATGGGACTTTAAATAAAAACCCTGACCCTGGCAAATGGGGGTGAGTAAGGGTTAAATCACTTATCCTATGTTTGTTGTTGACATATAAATAACGTGTGTCAAATTTCATGTTAATATCTTGAGCCGTTTGGATGTGATGCTAGAACATACACACATACACACATTGAGTTTTATATATATATATATATATATATATATATATATAGATAGACTAGCTGAGTACCCGGCATTGCCCGGTTTTTCCTTCCTAATCCTTGTTGTGGAGGAAAATCAACAAAAGAGGAAGCTTTTGACTTCATATCCCGTCCTCATATATTGTTATCATATCCCAACCCCATATCCTGACCTCCTATCCCGTCCTCCTATCCCGTCCTCCTATCCCGTCCTCCTATCCCGACCTCCTATCCCGACCCATAATATGTTTACCAGGTATTGAACTATCTCCAGCCGTACGGAAGTTATGTGGGAACATACATTTCCCATTGATTTGTATGGGACTTTAAACAAAAACCCCGACCCTCACAAATGGGGGTAGTTAACCCCTTAAGGACCAAGGACGTACCAGTACATCCTGAGTCCTTTCCCTTTCTATAACGCGGGGCCGCGACGTGACTAATAGCGCGTGGCAGTGATCGCGGTGCCGCGTGCTATGAACCCTTTAGACGCGCCGTTCAAAGTTGAACGCCGCATCTAAAATGAAAGTGAAACCATGCCGGTTAGCTCAGGGAGCTGTTCGGGATAGCCGCGGTGAAATCATCCTATGGGATGCCTTGATCGCCTGATTTTTTTATAACCATCTCACCTGCCGAAGGTACGGGATGTGGTTGTACGACAACATGTATATCGCTTTCTGGGAAAGCAGTAATGGTAACCTGGTCCTTTTGGATTTTTGATGGTTTCATTTGGTCAGATGAGGAAGAACCGGTAGATAGAAAATGTCTCTTTTGTGAGACTTTACCATGTTTTTTAAGACCAGCAGCCATGTTAGTGGTGGAATCGTCCGGCGACCAAAATCGGTCTGAGGGCGTACGGGTTGCCACCTGAGGAGATTTGTGAAGAGCTGACTGGGACATTGCCATTGACACAGAGTGAGAAATAACCTGCATGGAGGACATGGCTGATCTCACTGCGGTCTGTACTGACCAGGAAACCGGTTGGTCCACTAAGGACTGAATGACCCCCATATCTACTAGATCATAGTTCTTTGGGTCATCCATATTGGGGGAAAAATATTTGGGTTCATCATTAGACATTATGGAAGAAATAGTAAGGGTTAATATATATATATATATATATATATATATATTTATATTTAATAATAATGTATTTTCAGTTGTATTAATAATAAATGGCCACAAGAGGGGGAGTATAAGACCAGGATAGATAAAATAGCTAGAATTGAGAGTAATAATAACAATATACAGGGAGAAGTGAACTGAGCTGAGTCACTGACAGGAGTGAGCCGTTCCCGCCAGAGAGATGAGAAAACTGTATCTGCTTCATGGCTTAGGACCAACCGTAGGAGCGGTCTCGTGAGACACTGACAAGCAGTGTCTCGAGCAACAGGACCAAGTGCAGAGGAGAGAAAAAAGCCTGAAAAGAAGAAAAAATACAGCAGAAATTACTAGAAAGCAAATCAGTAGAGGTTGAAAATGGGTAAAAGAGAATACAAGAATAAGGGCAAAACGGTATAAATATGAGTGTGGATTATACACAAGTGAAAAAGGAGACAGAGATAAATGAATAATATAAAGGGATATATATATATATATATATATATATATATTGCTCAAAAAAATAAACTCAACTATGTAAAGACTAAAGTATTTCATATGATTAGTTCATATATTCAGATCTAGGATGTGTTATCTTAGTGTTCCCTTAATTTTTTTGAGCAGTGTATATATAATATTTCTTCAATTCGTTATTGAAGGCAACACATATATACAGCAGAGCGTAATCGCCATACTGTCATTGACATGGATACATAAAAAGAAAAACAATACCGCTCAAACAGATACAAAGCACTAAATAAATCCAGGCAGCAGATGAATCTGTGATATGCGGCCTGAAGGTGATTTACTTTCTTGTGGGTGCCTCTTCTGGTCCATAAATGTAGAAGAATAATAGACAAGCATACACAAGACTCAATGGCTTTGATTTACCATTGTGAACTCGACTTGCTTTTCTTAGGTTGTGAGCCAAATTGTGCCTGCACTGGAATTTGTGGCCCAATGAACTAAAATATACCTTCAAACCCAACAAAGCGGTTTGGCTGACCAGAAACGGGCTGGCCAGACAGGGAAAATGGCTTTTTCTCACAACCAAATACTTATTTACTATTGAATGGCTAGAAATTCCCACCAAGAAAAAGCTGGTCAGATCATAGTAAATAGAGTGGAATCATGAAACAACATTCTACATTAATAAAAACCCAACACTCTAAGTAAATCAGGGCCAATGCTTCTTACTGTTTGTTAACAATAAATATGTATTCTGTATATAAGCAAATAAAACATATATACCCACATTTGGTCAGTAAAAGATTGAGGACTGGGATCCACTATATGAAGATTTATTTTGCTGTTATCTTTCCACTATTTCTAGTTGTTTTAGTTCTGATCTTATTGTATTCTTTAGGGTGGTATAAATGCAGCTTTGGGTAACATGGAAGATGATGACTGGAGGTGGCACTTCTATGATACAGTGAAAGGATCTGATTGGTTGGGTGATCAAGATGCCATCCATTATATGACAGAACAAGCACCTGCTTCAGTTGTTGAGGTAAGTACTGGTCCACTTCAACAAGTTTTTAATGCAATGGAAAGCAACCATACAGAATAAAAGTGGAATAGTTATGTCATTTGATATGATAGCGTGACAGGTACTGAAAAGAAAATGGGTCAAGTTACCAAAAGAATGAATCTTTATTGCACAAGTGGTTCACGGTTTTTACCATTGAGAAAACTGTGTATCTAATTGAGCTAAAGGCAGAAGGTTCAGGGATTTAAGCAACTGGTTTTTGAAGCCAATGGCAACCAACTGGGTCACCACTTTAATTTTCAATTTGATACTTTTCTGTCAACTCATATTTTTTCTTACAACCCTGATGTTGCTTCACATCCAGGGCTTGTGCTTTTAGATCATGTGTATATTTAAAGCGCAACTGTCACGAAATTTTGGTGCAATAACCTGCACACAGCCTTTGTACTGTGTGCAGGTGGTGGGTATAGCAATACTTTTACATGATATTTGCAGGCTTTCATGACTGCAAAAAAGGCTTTTATTCAAAGCCACTGACGGTCGGATAGGCGTGGCGCGAGGTACCCCCATGACTACCCCATATGTCCGCGCTGGGACCTCTGTGTGATTGACACACAGGTCCCAGCGCATGCGCCCTTCAGCTAATCTAACCTGCACGCTGCTGTGTGTCATTCAGCAAGCGGTCGCTCCCGCCGCCATCTTCCTCCTCAGTGCGCCTGCGCAGAGCAGCGCGCAATCAGGTTAGTTCTCGATACTAGGTGCAGAGAGGAAGCGTGCTCTCTGCACCTAGCACTGCGCAGGCGCAATGAGGAGGAAGACGGCGGCGGGAGCGAGCGCTTGCTGGATGACACACAGCAGCGCGCAGGTTAGATTAGCTGAAGGGTGCATTCGCTGGGACCTGTGTGTCAATCACACAGAGGTCCCAGCGCAAACATACAGGGTAGGCGTGGGGGTGGACATGGCATCGCGTACCTCGCGCCACGCCTATCCGACCGTCAGTGGCTTTGAATAAAAGCCTTTTTTGCAGTCATGAAAGCCTGCAAATATCAGGTAAAAATATTGCTATTCCCACCACCTGCACACAGTACAAAGGCTGTGTGCTGGTTATGGCACCAAAATTTCATGACAGTTGCGCTTTAAGGAAGAAAATATTTTCGTTTTCCTGGCAGCTTGAACATTACGGAATGCCTTTCAGCAGAACAGAACAAGGGAAGATCTACCAGCGTGCTTTTGGAGGGCAAAGCCTGAAGTATGGTAAAGGAGGACAGGCTCATCGCTGCTGCTGTGTAGCAGACAGGACTGGACATTCATTGCTACACACTTTGTATGGAAGGGTAAGGGTTTAATTGTTAATTCCTATCTAGAAATCTATAGAAAGGACATGACCTGTTTTTCAGTTGTACAAGTGGGTCACCCTAGTTGTCTGTGGACACAGGGATTTCCCACCTACTTTTTTTTATTTTAGGACAAGGCTGCAACATTATAAATGTGAATTGCATCACATTGATTATGAAGATATCTGAGAATATTAGTTTTCATTTTAACAGGTAAAGTAATTCTGACAGCCCAGATGTGGTAATTAAACCATTTGCACAAAATCACAACATGTTTAGTCACATAGAGCCAAAACACTGACTCTACACATGTTGAGTTGGGACTGAATAAAGACTTTAGTTTCTTATGTTTTCTATGATGATCTTTGTTCTCAACTTGAATGTACTTTGCGAATTTTTACATTGTAATGTTTTTGTTTGTGTTTGTTCTTTTGTTCAGTCTCTCAGATACAACACTAGTTATTTTGTAGAATATTTTGCCTTGGACCTTTTAATGGAAAATGGAGAATGCCGTGGTGTTATTGCATTGTGTATGGAAGATGGATCCATACACCGCTTTAAGGCTAAGAACACAGTCATAGCTACAGGGTAAGAAATGTATTTCTAATGACATAGAAACTGTTGTCTTTGGACCACCATTGTCAGCAGCTGGGACAAGTTCTGGGTTGGCTCTATGCCTTAAAGTAGCACTCCTAGGTAGTAAAATGTTATTCCCTATCATTTATCAGCAGCACAATGATAGGGATGACTCCTCCCCTGTGAGATTTCAGGGCCTTGGCATTTTAAAGGGGTATTCCAGGCAAAAACTTTTTTTATATATCAACTGGCTCCGGAAAGTTAAACAGATTTGTAAATTACTTCTATTAAAAAATCTTAATCCTTCCAATAGTTATTAGCTTCTGAAGTTTTCTGTCTAACTGATCAATGATGATGTCACGTCCCGGGAGCTGTGCATGATGGGAGAATATCCCCATAGGAGCTGGACAGCTCCCGGGACGTGAATCATCAGAAAATAGTTAGACAGAAAATGGTAACTCAACTTCAGAAGCTAATAACTATTGGAAGGATTAAGATTTTTTAATAGAAGTAATTTACAAATCTGTTTAACTTTCCGGAGCCAGTTGATATATAAAAAAAAGTTTTGGCCTGGAATACCCCTTTAATGACATTATCATTAAACAGTTTATTATCTCCCCCTAACTTGGAGTATGACATTGGTCGTATGTTTCCTTCATTGCTTGCTGTTGGACGCGAGTGCCAGTGCCTGTGCAAGTCTGTGGCTGCTCCTCCCCTCAGCTCTCTGAAGCTTTCCGAAGCTAAAGTTGGGGGGAGGGCAGGGAGAAGGCGGAGCAGAGGGAGAGAGGATGTACATGCCTTCCTCATCTCCCCTCCCCAGCAGCGCCTGCTTGCACTGGCTGGTTTAGTTTTGACAGCCAGACATAGGTTTGCACAGGCTGGACAGGGAGAGGGCTGACAGGGGGAGGACGTACTTTTGCACAGGCTGAACAGGGAGAGGACGTAGACTTGCACAGGACATGGGATGGTTTCTGAGGTCTTCTATCAGCATCTGCTAGGACCCACATGCCAGCCTGTCTTCTGGAAAGTACATCAAATGATGTGGCGGCATTGTATCCTTTGCTCTGTTCAGCTCCTGCAGTGAACAAAACAGAGTGACTTCTGACTAATAAGTTAGAAGTCGTGTCTCCTTCAGTAGCTTGTATTTGTATCTAATACTTGCTTACTGTACTGCTTAAAGAGGTTTTACATCCCCCACCCCTTATTACTGTAATATTAACCCCTTACGGATGCAGGGCGTATGGGTACGCCCTTGTGTCCTCTTACTTAAGGACGCAGGGCATACCTGTACCTGCTTCATTCCAATCACTGCCGCTCACTGGGTGGTGATCGGAACAGGATTCCTGCTGAAATCATTCAGCAGGCATCCAGTGACATCCTGAGAACCCCCCTGTAACTGCGATCACAGTGATTGGACGGTAAATTCTGACAGTTCGATCACAGCTTTTCCGGGCTTTTCTGTTCTTTGGTAACCCGATCGCCCGGAAAGTAAGGGTGATAGGTGCTGTCACAGATCACCCTGAAGGATAGGAGTGAGGTGGCAGGGGTGCCCTCTCTCCTATTCCCTACGATTGGTCGGTTGGGAGCCACCGACCAATTGCAGGCTGGTGCGTGACTTTAAAAATCCCCCCCCCCCCCCGCTCTGCCCACACATCCTGGTCCAGGCAGAGTGGGGAGATCAGCAGTGGCAGCGGCAACAGGATGCGCAGAGAGTGCATGCTGGGAGTTGTAGCTTTTCTATAGCTGGAGGTCACTGGTGGGGAAACACTGAGTTAGTCTGTTATGGTCCGTAAGTGCATGCTGGGAGTTGTAGTTCTGCAATAGCTGGTTTACACGGGCGGGGTTTACAGTGAGTTTCCCAATTCAAGTTTGAGCTGCAGCAAATTTTACGCTGCAACTCAAACTCCCAGCGGGAAACTCGCTGTGAACCCCCGCAACAGCTAGAGGCACCCTGTTTGGATGTTTTTGGTGAAGAAGACAAATGCCATGCTTGCATCCGGGTCTGCCCCTATGCAAATCCCTAATTTAGGCCTCAAATGCGCATGATGCTCTCTCCCTCTGGAGCCCTGTCGTATTTCAATCCAACAGTTTAGTGCCACATATGGGGTATTTATTACCTCACTCGGGAGAAATTGTGTTACAAATTGGGGGGGGGGGTGTCTTTTTTTTCCCTTTAACCCCTTATGAAAAGGAAAAGTTGGGGGCTACACCAGCCTGTTTGTGTAAAAAATTTAATTTCTTACACTAACATGCTGGTGTTGACCCATATTTTTCATTTTCACAAGAGCTAAAAGGAGAAAAATACCCGCAAAATGTGTAACACAATTTGCATGGGGTAAAATAACACGTGTGTGTGGGGGAAGTCCACTATTCTGACACCATGGGGGCTTTGTAAACCCACATGGCCCCTGACTTCAATTCCAGCCAAATTCTCACTCGAAAAGCCCAATAGCGCTCCTTTCTTATGAGCCATGTGGTGCACAAACAGAGCAGTTTACGTCCACATATGGGGTATATCTATACACAGAAGAAATAGTGTTACATATTTTGGGGGGTATTTTCTCCTATTACCCCTTGTGAAAATTAAAAATTTGGGGTAACACCAGCATTTTAGTGAGAAAAATAAAATTTTTCATTTTCACATCCAACTTTATTGAAAATTCATCAAACACCTGTGGGGTGTTTACACACCTCCAAGTATAAAATTTAAACAACAACAAAAAAATGTGGTCTCAAATGGATGGGGATCGCCCTTAGCAACGGACTACAAGGGCAGGATCTGCTCCCCCAGTATAAATGCACAACCGCATTTGGGGTTGAGCACCTCCAGCCATTTGAGACCACGTTTTTTGTTGTTGTTTAAATTTTATACTTGGAGGTGTGTAAAATCCATATGTAATGCACCTTGAACATTTTCCAGGCAGCATCAAGGTAGCACCTGTGAGGCCATGCACCTATATTAGCCAACTTAGGTTGGGCTTGCAGTTTGCCTTCCTCCTCCCATTGATGTGTGCTTAGCCACGCTGGAGGGTACCTGGTAGGACTTTGTGAGTCGACCTAATGCTGCCGTAATTCCCACTGGCCCCTGTTTTGCTTATCACGCACAGGTAGGTTTAGCGCTAGGTCCTGTGCCATTTGAGAAACCTTGGCGTTGGTGTGCGGGCTCTGGTATGTCCTTCATATAAGGATATACTGGTGAATGTCTCAATTTTAACATCAGTGTTGAGGGATAGCCAATGTCACTGTATACATCTACCATAGTAGTGCACCTAAACTCCTGTATTGTATTTCCATACTCGAAAGATATTGGGTTACAAATTTTGGGAGCCTTTTCTTTTTCCTTTTACCCCTTAGAGAAAAAGAAATGGGGCTACAAGTACATGTAGGTGTAAAAAATAATGGAGATTTTGAGTTTTTTTCCTCCACATTGCTGCAGCTTTCATAATGCGGTAGTTTATGGGAGATTTCTAACATAAATATGCTCAAATTCACTTCAAAATTGAACTGGTCCCTGAAAAATTCAGATTTTGACATTTTTATGAAAATTTTGAAAATTGCTGCTAAACTTTGAAGCCCTCTGATGTTTTCAAAAAGTTAAAACATGTGAACTTTATGATGCCAGCATACAGTAGAAGTATTGTATATGTGAATCTATATATATACATTGGCATGTCTATTTTCCTTACAAGCTGAGAGTTTTAAAGTTAGAAAAATTCTAAATTTTCAAAATGTTCATGACATTTATTTTTTTTTACAAACAAATGATTGGCGAAAATGTACCACTATCTTAAAGTAGAATATGTAACACAAAAACAATCTCAGAATCAGAATGACCAGTAAAAGCATCCCAGAGTTATTTTTGCATAACACAGACACAGGTCAGATTTGCAAAAAATGGCAGATTATGACTTTGTTAATTGTCAATCATGTTGTCCAAGTCCCCAGGATCCTGAGAAACCCACAGTAAGGGATGTTGTAGTATGGGATTTTGTGCAAAGGTCAATCAATGAGCTGAAAGATTCCTTTCCCCCAATCTACAACTTAGTGGGTAAGCGCTTCCAGTATCACTCTATTTACCCACTCAAGGATTATTGCACTATGGAGCACTTCTTGCTTTTTTTTCCCCCCAATCTAGAAAGAAGTCAAACAATGGTCATTCTTATCCAGCCTCTCCTATGTAAGATGACTGTAGGAATATTGAAAAGGCTCTTTATCTAATAAAGAAGATGATGAACTGGGAAAAACTTTTTTTTCCCACGTATAAAGCTCAAAAGATTATTAAATTGGCACAGGTTGAGGGCCATCCTTCGGAGTCAGGGGAAGCTCCTTCCAGCTCAAGAGAGCCTAAAGTCTTAAAGGTGGACAATATAGGATCCTGCTTCATGCAGACTGGGTGAAAGAAACCCAAGAAGGCCCCAGTGGTCTCTAAAAGGTTTAAATTGCTATATCCACTGGATGAATCCCAGTCTAAGGATTGTGTCTCTCCTCCTAAGGTGGATATAGCCATAGTAAACCTGTCAAAAAAAAAACATTAGTTTCAGCTAAAGAAGGGTTTAGCCTACTTAATCCGATGAACCTAGGTATATCCAAAACTCTTAGCAAGAGGCTAAATAGTATGCAACCGGATATTGATTCCAGTGTTTAAAGATACAACAGTCTTACGACCTTTAAACCTGGGTTCACAGTACGTTTTTGCCATACTGTTTTCAATCCGTTTTTCTAAAGAAAACCGTATGGCAGAAAAACGGATGGAACAGTATGGGAAAAAGTAAACCGTATGCGTTTTTAAACCGTATACTGTTTTTCAAAGTGCATACAGTTCCGTCCGTTTTTATAGAAAAAAAAAACATACGTTTTTGAAAATTTTGTCCATTTTTAACCTCTTAAGGACGCAGTGCGTATGGATATGCCCTGCATTCCGAGTCCTTAAAGACGCAGGGCGTATCCATACGCCCGTCGGAATTCCGGTCCCCACCGCTAGCCGGTTGGGGACCGGAGCCGGATGCCTGCTGAAATCGTTCAGCAGGCATCCCGGCATATCGCCCAGGGGGGTCATTATGCCCCCCCATGTCGCGATGGCCACAGATCGCTGGACAATTCAGTCCAGCGATCTGCGGCGATTCTGGGTTAATCGGGTCTCCAGTGACCCGGTGACCCGGAATTACTGGCTGTTCGGGGCCGTCTCTGACGGCCCTGAACAGCCAGAGCCTGCAGGGGTGAGGTGGCACTGGTGCCACCTCACGATCGCCCTGATTCGTCGGCCGGATTACCGGCAGACCAATCAGGGCGCCTGCTGCGGGTGTCACTCCCGCACCCGCTCCGCCCCTCTTCCGGAGGACGTGAGCGGGTGCGGGAAGACGACCCCGGGTGCTGGGGACCCCGATCCCCGGCGCCCATGTTGGGATCGGGGCCCCAGTAGCGGCGGCGACGAGGGACAGTCCTGCGACGGAGCAGCAGCAGGAGGTGAGTTACAGCCTCCTGCTGTTGCTTAGCAACAGCTCCCAGCATGCAAAAAGGGTATGCTGGGAGCTGTAGTTATGCAACAGCAGGAGGCAGACCACCACAACTCCCAGCATTCCCTTATGGGCATGCTGGGACTTATGGTTTTGCAACAGCTGGAGGCACATTTTTTCTATGGAAAAGTGTACCTTCAGCTGTTTTATAACTACAATTCCCAGCTTGCACAAACAGCTAAAGTGCATGCTGGGAGTTGTAGTGGTGCATCTGCTGGTTGCATAACTACAACTCCCAGCATGCCCGTTGGCTGTCGGTGACTGCTGAGAGTTGTAGTTTTGCAACAGCTGAAGGCACACTGGTTGTGAAACTCAGAGTTTTTTGTACCTAATTTTTGTACCTAACTCAGTGTTTCACGACCGATGTGCCTCCAGCTGTTGCAAACTACAACTCCCAGCAGTCACCTTACACCATGCACCGTACATGCTGGGAGTTGTAGTTTTGCAACAGCTGGAGGCACACTGGTTTTGAAACACTGAGTAAGGTCACAAACTCAGTGATACATAACCAGTGTGCCTACAGCTGTTGCAAAACTAAAACTCTCAGCATGTACAGTCTGTCAGCGCATGCTGGGAGTTGTAGTTTTGCAACAGCTGGATGTCCCCCCCCCCCCCCCCCCCAATGTGAATGTACAGGGTACACTCACATGGGCGGAGGCTTACAGTAAGTATCAGGCTGCAAGTTTGAGCTGCGGCAAATTTTCTGCAACAGCTCAAACTTCCAGCGAGAAACTACTGTGAACCCCCGCCCGTGCGACTGTACCCTAAAAACACTACATTACACTAACACAAAAAATAAAATAAAAAGTAAAAAACACTACATATACATATACCCCTAAACAGCCCCCTCCCCTCCCCAATCAAAATGAAAGCGTCTGGTACTCCACGGTTTCCAAAACGGAGCCTCCAGCTGTTGCAAAACAACTACTCCCAGTATTGCAGGACAGCCGTTGACTGTCCAAGCATGCTGGGAGTTTTACAACAGCTGGAGGCACCCTGTTTGGGAATCACTGGCGTAGAATTCCCCTATGTCCACCCCTATGCAATCCCTAATTTAGGCCTCAAATGCGCATGGCGCTCTCACTTTGGAGCCCTGTCGTATTTCAAGGCAACAGTTTAGGGTCACATATGGGGTATCGCCGTACTTGGGAGAAATTGTGTTACAAATTTTGGGGGGTATTTTCTGCTTTTACCCTTTTTAAAAGTGTAACATTTTTGGGAAAAGAAGCATTTTAGGTAAAAATTTTTTTTTTTTTTACATATGCAATAGTCGTGAAACGCCTGTGGGGTATTAAGGTTCACTTAACCCCTTGTTACATTCCCCGAGGGCTCTAGTTTCCAAAATAGTATGCCATGTGGTTTTTTTTTGCGGTCCTGGCACCATAGGGGCTTCCTAAATGCGGCATGCCCCCAGAGCAAAATTTGCTTTCAAAAAGCCAAATGTGACGCCTTCTTTTCTGAGACCTGTAGTGCGCCAGCAGAGCACTTTTCACCCCCATATGGGGTGTTTTCTGAATCGGGAGAAATTGGGCTTCAAATTTTGGAGGGTATTTTATGCTTTAACCCTTTGTAAAAATGTACATTTTTTGGGAAACCAAGCATTTTAGGTAAATTTTATTTTTCTTTTTTTACATATGCAAAAGTCGTGAAACACCTGTGGGGTATTAAGGTTCACTTTACCGCTTGTTACGTTCCCCGAGGGGTCTAGTTTCCAAAATGGTATGCCATGTGTTTTTTTTTTTTTTGCTGTCCTGGCACCATAGGGGCTTCCTAAATGTGGTATTTGGGGTATATGGGGTATTTTCTGAATCGGCAGAAATTGGTCTTCAAATTTTGGGGGGGTATTTTCTGCTATTACCCTTTTTAAAAATGTAAAACTTTTGGGAAACCAAGCATTTTAGGGGACATGCCCCCCAAAAACCATTTGACGCTCCTTCCCTTCTGAGCCCTCTACTGCGCCCGCCGAACAATTAACATAGACATATGAGGTATGTGCTTACTCGAGAGAAATTGGGTTTCAAATACAAGTAAAAATTTTCTCCTTTTTACCCCTTGAAAAAATTCAAAAATTGGGTCTACAAGAACATGCGAGTATAAAAAATGAAGATTGTGAATTTTCTCCTTCACTTTGCTGCTATTCCTGTGAAACCCCTAAAGGGTTAAAACGCTTACTGAATGTCATTTTGAATACTTTGGGGGGTGCAGTTTTTATAATGGGGTCATTTATGGGGTATTTCTAATATGAAGACCCTTCAAATCCACTTCAAACCTGAACTGGTCCCTGAAAAAAATCGAGTTTCAAAATTTTGCGAAAAATTGGAAAATTGCTGCGGAACTTTGAAGCCCTCTGGTGTCTTCCAAAAGTTAAAACTCATCAATTTTATGATGCAAACATAAAGTAGACATATTGTATATGTGAATTAAAAAATTTTTTTGGGAATATCCATTTTCCTTACAAGCAGAGAGCTTCAAAGTTATAAAAATGCTAAATTTTCAAATTTTTCATCAAATTTTGGGATTTTTCACCAAGAAAGGATGCAAGTTACCACAAAATGTTACCACTATGTTAAAGTAGAATATGTCACGAAAAAATAATCTCGGAATCAGAATGATAACTAAAAGCATTCCAGAGTTATTAATGTTTAAAGTGACAGTGGTCAAATTTGCAAAAAATGGCCGAGTCCTTAAGGTGAAAAAGGGCTCAGTCCTTAAGGGGTTAATGGGAGGGGTCTTGGTTGGGGACTGTAGGATGCAAATGCGCATGTGCAAAGTAAAAACCGTATACGTTTTCCCATATGGAACCGTATGCATGTGCGTTTCACATTGACATCCATGTTAAAAAAAAACGTATGCAGTTGCAGTACAGTTTTTAAACCGGAGACCAAATCATGGTCAACCACGGTTTTGACTCCGGTTTAAAAACCATGCTGCAACCGCATACGTTTTTTTTTAAACATAGACGTCAATGGGAAATGCACATGTATACGTTCCATACGGGAAAACGTATACGGTTTTTACTTTGCACATGCGCATTTGCATCCTAAAGTCCCTACCCAAGACCCCTCCCATTAAAAATGGACAACATTTTCAAAAACGTATGGTTTTTTGCTCTATAAAAACGGACGGAACTGTATGCACTTTTAAAAACCGTATTCTCTTTAAAAACGCATACGGTCTACTTTTTCCCTTACTGTTCCATCCATTTTTTTTGCCATACGGTTTTCTTTAGAAAAACGGATTGAAAACAGTTTAGCAAAAACGTGAGGTGAACCCAGCCTAAATTAGCCACGGACTAGTTGTTTGATGCATCATCCCAGCAATTGAGATTTGGGTCAAAAACTATGGCGCAGTTTACTGCCGCCAGGTAGGCTTTATGGTTATGCCCCTGGACTGGAGATGTTCCCTCAAAATACCATCTGTGTAACATTTAATATTTCCCTGGGAGATTGTTTAGCCCTGAATTAGATAAAATTATGGAGGAACTCTATGATAATTAGTCCAATTCTCCAGACCCTTTGGGAAGTTTTCTCAGAGGAATCGCCCTCCTCCAGGAGCTAGACAGTCTCTTCCCTAGTGGAAGAGGGGCAGGAATAGCCAGAAAAGTAAAGATACCCTGGGTCTTGGGAATAAAAAAAAGTGGTTACTCCCTTCCCCTTTATCAGTAACACAAAGACAGAGTTATAGCATCTGCAAAAATAAAGGAAGAAAATGAAAAGCTTCTAGAACAATCCATTCTGGAGCTGGTCACTTTAGCTGCCCTGGAGCCTGTTCCTCTTTAATAAAGAGAGAAAGGAGTATACTCTATAGTATTCTTAGTTCTCAACCTCAGGGAAATTGGAGTTTTCGTAGCCTTTGTTCTGAAAAAACATAGATTTTATTAAAGACAAGAGGCGAATATTATGCAAATTTCTTTCTTTTTACTACTGCAGCAGCAACCAATCATGAAACAGAAAAAAAAAATGTTTGAATATGCAAATGAGTATGCAAATGATGTATACACTATCAACCAATCAGCATACAGGATAGTCCATAAAACAGCTGTGAATAATGGTATCATCCTCTTTCTTGATGCGGAATCTTGACATCTAAGGTTCTGGAATGTAATGCTCGTAAACTGTGAATCAACGAAGTAACAAAGTCCAAAATATTGGAGGATCAACTGGAGTCAATGAAGTAGGAAAATCCAAATCTTCCTATATCAAACTGAAAAGAGATAAAGAGATAAAAAGTAGGATTGGGTCATATGGGCGGGATAATACTCGCCTCTTGTCTTTTAATAAAAGCTATATTTTCCAGCACCAAAGGCTAGGAAAATCTCCAATTATATTACAATACAAGAGGCTTCTATTATGAAAGCTCAAAGCTCATAAAGTAATATTTAAATATAATAAGATGACAATATGAATATATTATATATATAAAATAACAATAAAAACACTTAAATAACAACCATAGAAACATGACACTCTGGTCTAAAGTAGAAGTTATGAAAGGTAGATTCCAAAGACCAATCGGTTGTTTTTAGGATATCGGATATGGAACCACCGGATTGATAAACTTTAGATGACATAGCACCCCTGTTGGAGTGAGCACCAAAAATAGAAATATCTATTTCCGCTAAAGACATGGCATATTTAACCCAACGAGCTAAAGTAGGAGATGAAACCGGAAGGTACGGTTTACAATAAGAAATGAGAAGTTGTGAAGAGGAAGGAAGACGAAAAGGTGAAGCTTTTCGTTAATAAGTTTTCAAACAATGAACAACACAGAGTTGTTCATTATTAGGAAAACAAGGATAAAATACAGTACTTAAATCGGTTATTGTACATTTAAAAATGGAAAATTGAACTCCGAGAGGAGTAAACACTCAATGAGAAATATCAAGAGCTTTAACATCTGAGACTCTTGAAATAAACAAGACACAAGAGAACAGTGAGCTTAACCTCTTCAGGATGCATGGCATATGCATACACCCTGCATCCTGAGTCCTTAAAGACGTAGGCCGTACAGGTACACCCGTGGGAATTCTGGTCCCAGCCACTAGCCGGTCTGGGACCGAATCGGGATGCCTGCTGAACTCATTCAGCAGGAATCCCGGCACATTGCCGAGGGGGTCCTGAGACCCCCCCCCCATGCCGCGATATGCGGCAATTCCAAGTCATACGGGTCTCCAGTGACCCGGAAAATAAAGGGGGATCCCCTGAAGGAATAGGCGTGAGGTGGCAGGGGTGCCATCCCTGCTATTGGTCAGTC
The DNA here is from genome assembly GCF_029499605.1 of Hyla sarda. NCBI lineage: Eukaryota > Metazoa > Chordata > Amphibia > Anura > Hylidae > Hyla > Hyla sarda. The sequence continues at coordinate 172,234,112 of NC_079193.1, read as the reverse complement.
AGAAGCGACCGACCAATAGCAGATTGGGGGCGTTAAAGTTACGTTCCCCCGTTCTGCCCTCCCACGTTAGTCAGGGCAGAACGGGCGAACTGTGGTATGACCGGCGGCGGCGGTGGAGGTCCCTTACCAGCGGCGGCGGGCGGCGATCCTCTCCCTGGTTGCCTAGCCTCATCTGGAGGGCTACAGTTTGGAGACCACAATACAGTGGTCTCTAAACTGTAGCCCTCCAGATGTTAGCTTACTATATAACCAATACCCTATTAAGATATAACTTTTATTGTATCTTTGTTAAAATGTATTACTAATACTTCCAGCAACCTGCTGTATATAGATAAAAAATGATGCTCACATCTGGTTATTGTCTACACATATCATAGGTATGCACACTTGACAATACAGTTAAATGCAGACAAGTCAATAATTAATATAGATAGATGTAACTCACGTACTGCAAATTGTATTTCCTTTTCAGTCCTTCGGTAGAGGAGACTGTAGTGGGGTAAGATGTAGTTAGGGTGGTATACAGATATATATAATGAACAGCCGACCTACCACTCCTATCAAATACAATGCCTTACCCTACCTATCAGTGGGGGAGGCGCCCCCACTTAAACCGTTGACTCTCCACTCCCTCAGGCTGACTAAACAATGTGTACATACATGTAAATACATAACCATTAAAATATATAATGATGCATCATTATACAGCACATCTATGTGTATAGATAAGTGAGAAAAATAATAGTAATAATAATAATTATTGATCCACGGATAATACCTACATCTTACCCCACTACAGTCTCCTCTACCAAAGGACTGAAAAGGAAATACAATTTGCAGTACGTGAGTTACATCTATCTATATTAATTATTAAGTATTAGTAATACATTTTAACAAAGATACAATAAAAGTTATATCTTAATAGGGTATTGGTTATATAGTAAGCTAGTGTTGCACATACCCACACATATGGTATTTTTTGTAAAACCCTCCAGATGTTGCAAAACTACAACTCCCAGCATGCCAAGACAGCTGTTTGCTGTTTGGGCATGCTGGGATTTGTAGTTTTGCAACAGCTGGAAGGCTACAGTTTGGAGATCACTGTGCAGTGGTCTCTAAACTGTGGCCCTCTAGATCTTGCAAAACTACAACTCCCAGCATGCCCACACAGCAGTTTGCTGTCTGGACATGCTGGGATTTGTAGTTTTGCAACATCTGGAGGGCCAAAGTTTGGAGATCACTGTGCGGTGGTTTCTAAACTGTGGCCCTCTAAATCTTGCAAAACTACAACTCCTAGCATGCACGAACAGCAAACGGCTGTCTCGCCATGCTGGAAATTGTAGTTGCGTACCTCCAGCTGTTGCATAACTTCATGTCCCAGCATGCCCTTCAGCGATCAGTGCATGCTGGGAGTTGTAGTTTTGCAACAGCTGGAGGCACACTGGTTGGAAAATACAGAGTTAGGTAACAGAACCTAACTGAAGGTTTTCCAATGTGTGCCTCCAGCTGTTGCAAAAGTACGGTCTGTCAGTACATTCACACTGCTGAGTTTACTGCTTGAAATTTGAGCTGCGGCAAATTTTCCTCTGCACCGCAAACTCCTAGCGGGAAACTCACCCTAAACCCGCCAGTGTGAATGTACCCTAAAAACACTACACTACACTAACACAAAATAATAGGTAAAACACTACATATACACCCCCCTACACTGTCCCCCCCCCCCCCCAATAAAATTGAAAAACTTATCATACAGCAGTGTTTCCAAAACGGAGCCTCCAGCTGTTGCAAAACAACAACTCCCAGCATTTCTGGACAGCCACTGATTGTCCAGGCATGCTGGGAGTTTAGCAACAGCTTGAGGCACCCTGTTTGGGAATCACTGGAGTAGAATACTCCCTATGTCCTCCCCTTTGCAATCCCTAATTTAGTTCTGAAATGCGCATGACGCTCTCTCACTTTGGAGCCGTGTCGTATTTCAAGGGAACAGTATAGGGCCACATATGGGGTATTTCCGTACTCAGGAGAAATTGTGTTACAAATTTTGGGGGTCTTTTTCTCCTTTTACCTCTAATGAAAAGGAAAAGTTGGGGACTACACCAGGCTGTTAGTGTAAAAAAAAAAAAAGTTTGCACTAACATGCTGGTGTTCCCCCATACTTTTCATTTTCACAGGAGGTAAAAGGAAAAAAAGACCCCCAAAATTTGTAACGTAATTTCTCCTGAGTACGGAAATACCACATATTTGGGCGTAAAATGCTCCGTGTACACACAACAAGGCGCAGGAGTGAGAGCTCACCATGTACATTCGAGGCCTAGATTGGTGATTTGCACAGGAGTGGCTGATTTTACAGCGGTTCTGACATAAACGCAAAAAAAATACCCACGTGTGACCCCATTTTGGAAACTACACCCCTCACGAAACGTAACAAGGGGTATAGTGAGTCTTAACACCTCACAGGTGTTTGACGAATTTTCGTTAAAGTTGGATGGGAAAATGGAAAAAAAATGTTTTAACTAAAATGCTGGTGTTACCTTAAATTTTTCATTTTCACAAGGGAAAATAGGGAAAAAATCCCCATATGTGGATGTAAAGTGCTCTGCGGGTGCACTACAATTCTCAGAAGAGAAGGAGCACCATTGGGCTTTTGAAGAGAAAACTTGTGTTTACAAAGCCCCCATAGTGCCAAAACAAAGGACCCCCCCACATGTGACCCCATTTTGGAAACTACACCCCTCACAGAATTTAATAAGGGGTGCAGTGAGCATTTACGCCCCACAGGTGTCTGACAGATTTTTGGAGCAGTGGTCCGTGAAAATGAAAAATTGTATTTTTCATTTGCACAGCCCACAGTTCCAAAGATCTGTCAAACGCCAGTGGGGTGTAAATTGCTGCTGAACTTTGAAGCCCTCTGATGTCTTCCAAAAGTAAAAACATGTCAACTTTATGATGCCAACATAAAGTAGACATATTGTATATGTGAATCAATATATAATTTTTTTGGGATGTCCATTTTCCTTATAAGCAGAGAGTTTCAAAGTAAAAAAAAAATATGCAACATTTTCAACATTTTCATAAAATTTGGGAATTTTTCACCAAGAAATGATGCAAGTACCGAATTTACCACTAGAATACCAGTAGAATGTGTCACCAAAAAAAACAAAAAACACAGCATGAAATCTTAACTCATGTCACCACTGGCAACAGCAAGAAAGAGGATGATACCGTTATGCATAGCTGTTTTATGGACTATCCTGTATGCTGATTGGTTGATATTGTATACCTCATTTGCATACTCACTTGCATATTCAAACATTTTTCTTTTCTGTTTTATGATTGGTTGCTGCTGCAGTAGTAAAAAGAAAAATGTGCATAATAGGAGCCTCTTGTAATTAAATCAAGACTTCCAAACCCTTCATTTCAAGGTGGATATGTGATTGTGGATATGTGATTGACTGGATTCACTCGGGCTCAGTCATCAGCTCAAGCTTCCCTCCCTAGTCATGGTCACTACTTTACTATAAGCTCACTGGGGGGCATTTATTATTATATATACACTGTTTTCACTGTCTATATTGCGTAATTTTTTTTTTGCACAATTCCGTGTTTTGTGTGATTTTTGCATCATTTTTGTTAGAAGTTTTACTGTGGAATTCTATGTGACTGTACGGTGGAGCTGATTATGCAGTGTACATCAATTTATCAACTGCGTATTTAATGATTACAAGCACAAACTGTGCGCAAGTCCCGATTAAATTGCGCAAATATACACCATCTAGGAGGACATATAAAAAGCTGTCAGAATGTGTCCAGCAATATGTAATACAGATTTAGAACTGCCTCCAATTATTTAATCTTTTTGCTATAGACTAATTATTACTGTATACTACTGTACAACCTCTGAAGGGAATTCACAAGCATTAGGGTCAGCCATAACACTTTATTAGCCTGGGTAGGAAAGTAATATGAAAAAAGAAAATTAGCCTAGAAACATGTTAAAAATTGTAGCAGAAGGCAACTTGGAAATATAAGAAGGTACTAACCCGGGAGGATAGGAGGGAAGTCAGAAATCTGCGGGCCCACCACGGGAAAATGCCACAGGGCTGTGAAGAGCAGCTCTGTGAAGTGTGAGGTAGAGAAGGAGTACATGGTAGAGCCAGGGGGGCATTTCTATATTTGCGCAACATTTATCAAAGGACATGCAAATTTTTATGTAAATTTTGCGCAAAAGTGTAAATTAGACAGGCAGTGTAAGGGAGTAGATCTGTGTCTACAATATACACCTAATGATAAATGTCCCCCACTGTGACCATTGTAAGGGGTGCTTATATTACGTAAAGGGGAGATGCTAAACTCTTTATTGATAATGTTATTAGAAATTCAAAGGTCCTGAATGCTCACAAGGTAGGAGTTATCCTCATCATTGTGCTGCTGATGAGACTAAGGGAAATCAGATTAACCACTTAAAGGGGTATTCCATTTTTTTTTTTTATATATATATATATATATATATATATATATCAACTGGCTCCAGAAAGTTAAACAGATTTGTAAATTACTTCTATTAAAAAATCTTAATCCTTTCAGTACTTATGAGCTTCTGAAGTTAAGGTTGTTCTTTTCTGTCTAAGTGCTCTCTGATGACACCTGTCTCGGGAAACGCCCAGTTTAGAAGAGGTTTGCTATGGGGATTTGCTTCTAAACTGGGCGTTTCCCGAGACAGGTGTCATCAGAGAGGATTTAGACAGAAAAGAACAACCTTAACTTCAGAAGCTCATAAGTACTGAAAGGATTAAGATTTTTTAATAGAAGTAATTTACAAATCTGTTTAACTTTCTGGAGCCAGTTGATATATAAAAAAAAAGTTTTTTCCTGGAATACCCCTTTAAATCTCATCTTCTATGGCAAACTTTTTTGGAAAACTGTGACTGTTTTGAGACAAAGTGCATTCAAAATGAATGGAAAATTCCTCATGGATAACTTCCTGGCTTTGGTTTAAAAACTGCAGTGACAGTTTAAAAAAAAAAAAAGTGGAAAAACAGGCTTAGGAAATTATAAATGTAGTTCTTCAAATTTAATAACTTAATCTGTATCCTTTAACTCCTAGGGGATACGGCAGAGCTTATTTTAGTTGCACTTCAGCACACACATGCACAGGTGATGGCAATGCCATGGTGACGCGCGCCGGGTTACCCTGCCAAGACTTGGAGTTTATACAGTTTCATCCGACAGGTTAGCCTAAATGTTTCATTGTATACAAATAGTGTGAGGTTACCTGTCTACCCCTTAATGCTGCACTATTCACTTGGCGAGTTCTGTTCTTTCTGCAGGGAGTTGGAGTCTCTGTATTGCTATAATGATTTGTTTGGAACTGAATAATTAACAATACATGATTGGCATTCATAGGTGACCATTCACTGGTGAAACCATTTGCTTACATTATAAAATATAAGCAGTAATAATCACTAGTATTTCTAAATCAGTTTGGCACATAATTTAGGGTTTTTATGAGGTTCTATAACCCTTTATGCGCTTCCTTTTTCAGAGCACTACTGTCTCTTGAGATTTTGCTTTAATGTCATACTAGAGGCTCAGCAACAGGAGACATTATTTCACACTGTTCACTACAGGATAGATCCCAGTTTAGTAAAATTAACAAACTTTCTTTTTTTCACAATCAAATGTACATCAATAATTATATAACAGATACAAAGATATCTCAAAACTTCACCACTGCAACTATCGACTATCATGTGTAGTTACCAAGGTATGGCGGGGAGCACGTATGTACACATATTAAGCATTAAGGTGTGCATCAGGGACCACATGTAAAAACAATGTTAGCCACAGTACATCTTCTGTCCTCCATGTTTAATGTCATACTCCTTATTTTAATAGGTTCCACAGTGTTTTGGGCTCTGTACATTCCTTTACTTCTACGCTACCTAATGTTTACATTGGGCCGTATAATTGCCCAGGCCACAATACAACATCAAGTGGGTATTGTCTACGCGTACATTTTTAAATGGGACTCATTCATAAAACTTTCTAGGTGTTGTACTTTTGCCTTGGTAACACTACTGCCTAGCGTGGAATTGCATCCCTTCACACCCAGTCTTAAGATACATGCATATTTTCTTAATGTTCAGTTATTAAATGCATTTGCAATAGTCTGCCTATTAACTTGTGATGGTATTATTAAAGGTTTTTTGGGGGGCTTTAAAAATTGATAGCTTGTCCTCAGGACTCCCAGCACCTCTATCAGTAGCCATTTGAGCTACAGAGTCCCTGTGAACATTGATTTGGAAGAGTGCTGCTGCTTCTTTAAATCAGCTAATCGGCGGTGGTGCCTGAAGTCAGACCCCTGCTGATCTAATAATGATTGTCTATCCCGAGGGTAGGCCACCAATTTCTAAAGTCCAGACAACAGCTTTCATTCACTTAATGATGCAGCCATTTAAAAGTAAGGGCTTCTGTGGCAACCCACAATCGCTTGGCAAGGGGCTTACCGGAATTACTGCACATTCAACATCTGTTCTATTGGCTATTTAGATGCCACTGTCAACTGTCAAAGATAGAATCTATAGGGATAATAGCCGCCCACAGTGATTCTCCCATGCCGGTTATTGACCATGGCCCTGCTACTGAAATCATCTTTTAAAATAGTTATAATGTCTCGGCTGTGTGTTGATTTAAGTAGACAGCGTCACATCAAGTTTATACCGAATCTCAAGGAAAGACACGCTGGTTGCTTAACTGATGTAATCTTTACTGAGATATAATGAACGTGGTAAAACTGTAAAACAAACATATGAAAGACAAATATAAGCATGGCTATTCAAGTGCCTTACATTATGCATAGCTAATACATAGATAGGGTCTAACATGTGCTCACTTACTACACACTGAAAAACACATTCTCTATCTACAAATGCCTGGCATCTCTCTACACAAGATAACTAGCAATTCCTTACTCACAGGCTTTGGTATTTATCAGATTTGCAGTCTGTATTAGCTTCAAGAAGTCCTGTGGATCTGGTCACTGTGGTGGCTGGAGCTGGAATGAATGAGACATGCCGGGGCTAGCCCTAGGATTTAGAGAGAAGGCCCGCCTCTAGGCTTCAAGAAAAATGAGGGTCTTAAAGGGACAGACCCTGCTGAGTGCCAAGCATGTAAAATACATTGCGAAGGCAGCACAATAGTCTTTAAACCTTTTACATTTGCTTTAGAAGGGGACACAAGAAAAAGAAAATCTTTTTATTTAATTTTTTTTTTACTTTCCCAACTTGCAGGTATATATGGAGCTGGTTGCTTGATTACTGAAGGATGTCGTGGTGAGGGAGGTATTCTTATCAATAGTGAAGGTGAAAGATTCATGGAAAGATATGCACCTGTAGCTAAGGACCTCGCCTCTCGTGATATTGTATGCCGATCTATGACCATTGAGATTCGTGAAGGAAGGTTGGTCCCCTTTTTCTCCTTTTTGATACAAGAATCTGTTTCTTGGAAATAAGTCTTGAATAAATATTCTGAAATAATAAACTTTTAGTTCTTACAACAGTTACTACCAGAGTAATATATTTTACTTAAAGTGTACCTTATTTACAGAATCTTGCATACATAAGCACATCCCTTACATTTTTGTAAATATTTAATCTTTTTTTTATGTGACAACACTAAAGAAATGATACTCTACATTGTAAAGAAGTACGTGCACAGCCTGTATAACAGTGTTTAATGTTGTGTCCCCACAAAATAATAAAACACACAACCATTAAAGAGGAGGGGGTTTGGAAGGATGCCCATTCTAAAGTATATAAAAAAACAAAACAAAAAAAAACTTTATTTACCTCCAGTGCTCCCACGGTGCCTCCGGTGTCATTCTACTCTCCCCGGCTGCGATACTGTTTCTGAGCTGCAGCATGATGCTTGGGCCCAGAGTGATGCTGGGACCCAGAGTGTCATACTGCTGCTCAGCCAATCTCTGGCCGCAGCAATTGGCTGAGTGACAATATGACACTGTGGGCCCCGACATCACTCTGTGCCCACACGTCACGCTGCAGCTCAAAAAGAGGATCACAGCCAGGGACTGGAGAAGGAGACTGGAGGCACCACAGGAGTAATGGAGGTAAGTAAAGCTCTATTTTTTTTTATTTATTGTAGAATGGGCATTCTTCTAATACACCACTAGATAACCCCTTGGCAACCTAAACCTTGGCAACAAAAGTAAGTGGAAATGTCCAGATTGGGCCTGCAGCGTCAATTTTATATGTGACTACCATTATTTTTCACGGTCTTAAGTCTATTGGGCATGAAGTTCACCAAAACCACAACCCCCTTCTCCCAGAAACCCTCCCCAACAACACCAATATCCAGAAAATGTATAGGTACACAACCACCATGCTTAGCCATAAGCATTCTACCTGTGGGGCCTAGAGTAGTTACCCTGGCCCAGCCCCTCATTTGATTTAGCTGAAAGGTGAAAAAGTATAACCAAGGATTAGGTAAAGCCAACCCACCAGAGGATTTACCCTGCTGCAATGTCTGTAGCCAAATCCTAGCATAGCATACCAACCCCCCACACAAGCTGTGGGAAGTGGCACTGTATTCTTTGAATGTACGGAGTTTTTGGGAGTATATACAGCAATTGGGGCATTAGCACCATTACTGCCAGGTTAGCACGGCCATCCACTGACAGGGGCAATTTAAACCACACAAATATTTTTTGAGGGCTCCTATCCAGGAGAGGCAGCAAATTGGTGGGGACAAAATCATGGATAAACAGGATTATTTTTACTCGCAAGTATTTAAAACTAGTGACCAGCTGTATAAGGGACTCCGCAATCTGAGGGATAGGTTGCATCAATACCTTATCCCAGTTAATCAGTAGACCAGAAATGAAGCCAAAGTCACAGATTAAGAGCATAACAGGGGCCAGGGACCGTGCAGTATCACCCAAAAACAGTAGCATGTCATCTGCATACAGTGCTATAGAGTGCCACCATACCGGAACCTCACAATATCCACAGACAATTGTACCATGTAAGCCAAAGATTTAATGGCCAGTGCACCCCTACCGCGTACCTCTCTGCAACTCAAACTGACCCGAAATCTGACTGTTCACTCGTAAGTCGGGCCTTTGGTTTCTAATATAACAGCTGAACATAAGATAGGAATCTAGACCCGAACTCCATATGCCCTATAACTCTAGAGATGGAATTCCACTCAACACTATCAAACACTTTGGCAGCATCGTGGAAAAAAACAGACCTAGCCCCAGTACCTTCCTGTGTAATTTGCAGATTAAGAAATACCCGGCGAATGTTATCCACGCTAGACTAACCCGGCATAAAGCCAGTTTTAGTCCCTGTGGACTAGGAATAGAACAATCCTTGTCAATCTATTTGCGAGCATGTAGATCAATTTGATGCACTGACAAGCTGACCCCTACTCCTTCATCCTCTACAGCAATGCAGTCAGCAGTAATATGTCTGTTTCCCAAAGACAACTTCTGGATATGACACTGAGCACGTGTTATGTTATGTAGAGCAACAATTCTTTTTTTTTTTTTTTAGATCTTTTTCCGAATTGCCATGAGGTGCAATATCCAATGAATAGTATTAGAGTGTAAGAACGATAACACCGAATTTAAAACACTTGCTCCCGATCCACACCTGATACCTTGTTATACTAACAAGTCACATGACATTAATGGTTGTGTTGAGTTATTTTGAGGGGACACAACATTAACCCCTTAAGGACCAGGCCAATTTTATTTTTGTGTTTTTTCCTCCTCTCCTTCTAAAATCCATAACTTTTTTATATTTCCATTCACAGACCCATACAAGGGCTTGTTTTTGCTTGACCAGTTGTACTTTGTAATGACATCACTCATTTAACCTAAAATGCATGTTAAACCCAAAATCTTATATTTTGTGAAAGGAAATTTAAACGAAAATCACAATTTAGCAAATTTGTGAGGGTGTTTCGTTTTCACGCTGTACACTATATGGTAAAACTCTGGGTACTCATGGTTACATACCTTTCTATTATTGTACTGCTTTAAAAAATCTAAAACTTTTTTTTTAGAAAATTCCTTGAGAGAGCGGTGGAGGCAGGTGAGGGGACCTCTGTCCGCCATCTTGGCTAATCTGATCCCCGTGGTTTTAAGTGCCGGATTTCTGCAGATTCCTTGATCTGTATTGATCATGGCCTCTGAGGAGTATATGTATGACATCAATGTGATCGCTGATGTCTGCCATTACCGGCACAGAGGGAAGGAGGAATAATGGGGGAATAATGGCACAAGGGAATTAAGATGGAGGGGGGGGGGGGAGAGGGATAATGGCAATAGGGGATCAGAGGGAGGGGGAAATAATGGATCAGGGGATTAAGATGGAGGGGTGGAAATGATTATTCCCCCTCCTCCATCTTAATCCCCTTGTGCCATTATTCCCCCTTCCCTCTGATCCCATTTTGCCATTATCCCCCCCCTCCATCTTAATGCCCTTCTGCCATTAATTCCCCCCCCCCCCTCTGATCCTATTTTGCCATTATCTGATAATGATAAAAGGGCATCAGAGGAAGGGGGGAATATTGGCAGAGGAGCATTAAGAGGGGGGGGGGGGCTGATGATTATACTACTCCATCTTAATCTTCTTGTGCTATTATTCCCCCTCCATCTTAATTCCCTTGTGCCATTGTTCCCCCTTAATCTTTATCTCCTTGTGCCATTATTCCTCCCCCCCCCCCTCCCTCTGATCCCATTTTGCCATTATCTGATAGTGGCAAAATGGGATCAGAGGGAGGGGGGAATAATGGATCAGGGGATTAAGATGGAGGGTGGAAATGATTATTCCCCCTCCTCCAACTTAATCCCCTTGTGCCATTATTCCCCCTTCCCTCTGATCCCATTTTGCCATTATCCCCCCCCCCCCCCCTCCATCTTAATGCCCTTCTGCCATTAATTTCCCCCCCTCTGATCCTATTTTGCCATTATCTGATAATGATAAAAGGGGATCAGAGGAAGGGGGGAATATTGGCAGAGGAGCATTAAGAGGGGGGGGGGGGGGGGCTGATGATTATACTACTCCATCTTAATCTTCTTGTGCTATTATTCCCCCTCCATCTTAATTCCCTTGTGCCATTGTTCCCCCTTCATCTTTATCTCCTTGTGCCATTATTCCTTCCCCCCCCCTCCCTCTGATCCCATTTTGCCATTATCTGATAGTGGCAAAATGGGATCAGAGGGAGGGGGGAATAATGGCACAAGGGCATTAAGATGGAAGGGGGGGGGGGTGATGATTAACCCTCCCCCTCCATCTTCATCCCTTTGTGCCATTATTCCCCCCTCCCTCTGATCCCCTTTTGCCATATTGGATAATAATGGCGCAAGGGGATTAAGATGGAAGGGGGAATAATTGAAAAAGGGGGATCAGAGGAAGGGAGGTATAATGGCACAAGGGGATTAAGTATCGCATTAGTATAAAGGTAAGGACACGCCATTATAAAAATAAGTAATTTGATAACTTATTTTGTCCGCGGGTACCCCTCGCTTGTAAGTTCCGCACAAATTTACGTGCGAGGGGTACCCGCTGACATACTTTCCCCCTTTGGGGGTACAGTCGCGAAAAAGGTTGAGAACCACTGCAGTAGGAAACAAAGCTTCCTTCTCCGTCTCCAAAGCACCCAGTGTAATGTGATTCTACGGCGCTGAGTCTTGTTCTGAAGAGGATTGCTGTGGAGACTGAGTGGAAAGCTTTGTCTCCTAATGCATAGAAGATAAAAAGGGAATGGATGGCATCCAGCTCTCCCAAATTTATCCATAATGTTGAAGCTTCATTTTTAATCGGTATGCATTAAAAAAGAAGAAAACAAAAGAAATCTGAGAACAAAAACAACGAAACGCTGGCGTGTTTCAAGCTAACACATCAGCGTTTCGTTGTTTTTGTTTTCATATTTCCTTTGTTTTGTCCTTTTTAAAAAAAATAAAGTTTTAATTTTATGGATAAGGGTGCATTCACACCACGTTTTGTACATACAGGTGCTGGATCCGGCGAGGGGAGGGGCAAACCGGGCGCTCCCGTACCCCGGCCAGATCAGCCCGTAACTCCATTTACTTTAATGAGCTGACCGGAGTGAATGCAGCCTAATTTTGGGAGAGCTGGATGCCATCCATTCTTTTTTATCTTCTGGATGTACGGGATGTGGCCCGCTCTGTGATCACCTTTACCTCATATGAGTCAGATTGCCTTTGAAGAAGTATCTACATGGGTGGTGAGCTGAGCTGCATTTTTCTTCTACTTTTTGTCGCTCCTAATGAATGCATAGTTATATATGGGGGGAAGAACGGCTCCTCCATTCAGGCATTTAGGCGCTGAGTTTACATCCAGTTCCAAACAAAAAATGATTATAGTTCAGGACTGTGCACTCTAATCATTGTATTAAATCCCCTTCATTTTAGTCTGTGCTCCTGTAAACCTGTAAATAACCAGTAGGAGACAGAGCATCTAGCTCATCCCATAAAAAACTACAGTCAACAAATTCCAATGGAAGTCATGAATGTGGAGATAAAAATGATGCTATGCCCTGAAGGCTCAAAATAGGTTGGTCCTTTCATTTGAATTTCTTTTAAATAATACATTGAATATTTTTTCTCCATCAAATCTTGTCTTCTTTAACAGAGGATGTGGACCAGGTAAAGACCACGTTTACCTTCAGCTACATCATCTACCACCTCAGCAGTTGGCTACACGTCTGCCAGGCATCTCCGAGACAGCAATGATCTTTGCAGGGGTTGATGTCACAAAGGAGCCCATACCTATCCTACCCACTGTCCATTATAACATGGGAGGCATACCTACTAACTACAAAGGACAAGTAAGCTTACTACTAGAGATCAATTAAGTATATAAAGCATAAAAACATAGTTGTAAATAAACCCATAGTTAGATAGGGCTAGTCATCGGGAATCTGGGCATATCTTTTATATCTCTATAGTCCAGTGCCAAAATATAAGCCTTTTTGTTATTATGCAAGTGAGCTCAAGAGCCCAGGGGGTGTTCCCTAGCATGGCAAGAGCTCAAGTAAGTGCAGCCCATGTCCTCTTTATCAGACAAAATGGGTAGGTGGATGGAAGTGGGTGGTAATCAAGACGACATGGGCTGACTTAGGCTGGGTTCACACTACGTTTTTGCCATACTGTTTTCAATCCGTTTTTCTAAAGAAAACCGTTTGGCAAAAAAACGGATGGAACAGTATGGAAAAAAGTAAACCGTATGCGTTTTTAAACAGAATACTGTTTTTAAAAGTGCATACAGTTCCGTCAGTTTTTATTTAAAAAAAAACATACGTTTTTGAAAATGTTGTCCATTTTTAATGGGAGGGGTCTTGGGTGGGGACTTTAGGATTCAAATGCGCATGTGCAAAGTAAAAACATATACGTTTTTCCCGTATGGAACCGTATACATGTGCGTTTCCCATTGACGTCCATGTTTAAAAAAAACGTATGCGGTTGCAGTACGGTTTTTAAACCGGAGTCAAAACCGTGGTTGACCACAATTTTGTCTCCGGTTTAAAAACCGTACTGCAACTGCATACGTTTTTTTTTACATGGACGTCAATGGGAAACGCACATGTATACGGTTCCATACGGGAAAAACGTATACGTTTTTACTTTGCACATGCGCATTTGAATCCTAAAGTCCCCACGCAAGACCCCTCCCATTAAAAATGGACAAAATTTTCAAAAACGTATGTTTTTTTTAAAATAAAAACTGACGGAACTGTATGCACTTTTAAAAACAGTATACTGTTTAAAAACGCATACGGTTTACTTTTTTCCATACTGTTCCATTCGTTTTTTTGCCATACGGTTTTCTTTAGAAAAACGGATTGAAAACAGTATGGCAAAAAATGTAGTGTGAACCCAGCCTTACCTGGGCTCCTGCCATGCTGTGGAATGCCCCTTAAGCTTTTAGTAATCATTTGCATAATAACAAAAAGTCTTATATCTTTGTGCCAAAATGGACTATAGAGATAATAAAGGTAAACCTAAAATTCTAATGACTAGCCATATCAAGAAATGTGCTTATTTACACCTCTTTTTTTCTGCTGGCAGATCCTCTTTAAGAGATTACCTTTACCTTTGTCAGAGTTCAATACAGTGCAGTTTAGTGTTCTTCCCTGTTGTGTAATTCAATAAAGCGGCTTCTAAAGGCTATAATATCTTAGATACCTGTCGTTCACAAAATCTTTTGATATCATGTAGATAATACTATTATATGTATATTTGTTATATGCATTAATAAAATTTTAATAAAAATTAATAAAAATTTTGTATATTTTTCAGTGAAAAAATGCCCTCTGCAGCTATTGCCTGTGTGTCTCTATAAGGAGTCCAAATACAGGAAGTGTGGGAGGCACAAGCAGGCCTCTGTGTAGGCTCCTGACTTGTCAATCAGCCTGATGTGTGAGCCGGGAACATGTCACAGAGCTTCACTGCACAGATCCCTGCTTGTCCTCACTGCACAGAGCCCTGCTTGTCCCCACTGCACAGAGCCCTGCTTGTTCTCACTGCACAGAGCCCAGCTCGTCCTCACTGCACAGAGCCCCGCTCGTCCTCACTGCACAGAGCCCCGCTCGTCCTCACTGCACAGAGCCCCGCTCGTCCTCACTGCACAGAGCCCCGCTCGTCCTCACTGCACAGAGCCCCGCTCGTCCTCACTGCACAGAGCCCCGCTCGTCCTCACTGCACAGAGCCCCGCTCGTCCTCACTGCACAGAGCCCCGCTCGTCCTTACTGCACAGAACCCCGCTCGTCCTCACTGTACAGAACCCCGCTCGTCCTCAGTGCACAGAGCTCTTGTCACGCCGAGCGCACCGGGTCCCGCTGCTCCTCCGGAGTGCTCGCGGCGTGCTTCTGTATACAGTGCTCCTTCCAGCGCTCCTCCGAGCGCTGCTTCCATGTTCCCGGAGGGGACGCGATCCGGGGTGCGAGACGTGCCCGCTCTCGGAACGCGCCCCGTGTCTCTCACCTGCCCCGTCCTCCTGCTGAGTCCCGGCCCCCGCTCTCTAGGACCCAGCCATCTCCTTAAGGACCCAGCCATTTTACACCTAAGGACCCGGCCATTTTTTGCACATCTGACCACTGTCACTTTAAACATTAATAACTCTGGAATGCTTTTAGTTATCATTCTGATTCCGAGATTGTTTTTTCGTGACATATTCTACTTTAACATAGTGGTAAAATTTTGTGGTAACTTGTGTCCTTTCTTGGTGAAAAATCCCAAAATTTGATGAAAAATTTGAAAATTTAGCATTTTTCTAACTTTGAAGCTCTCTGCTTGTAAGGAAAATGGATATTCCAAATAAAAAAAATTTTTTATTCACATTTCCATTATGTCTACTTTATGTTTGCATCATAAAATTGACGTGTTTTTACTTTTGGAAGACATCAGAGGGCTTCAAAGTTCAGCAGCAATTTTCCAATTTTTCACAAAATTTCCAAACTCACAATTTTTCAGGGACCAGTTCAGGTTTGAAGTGGATTTGAAGGGTCTTCATCTTAGAAATACCCCACAAATGACCCCATTATAAAAACTGCACCCCCCAAAGTATTCAAAATGACATTCAGTCAGTGTTTTAACCCTTTAGGTGTTTCACAGGAATAGCAGCAAAGTGAAGGAGAAGATTCGCAATCTTCATTTTTTACACTCGCATGTTCTTATAGACCCAATTTTTTTATTTACAAGGGGTAAAAGGAGAAAATGTATGCTTATACTTTACATACCTCATATGTCTATGTAAAGTGTTCGGCGGGCGCAGTAGAGGGCTCAGAAGCGAAGAAGTGACAAGGGGATTTTGGAGAGTACGTTTTTCTGAAATGGTTTTTGGGGGGCATGTTGCATTTAGGAAGCCCCTATGGTGCCAGAACAGCAAAAAAAAAAAAAAACACATGGCATACCATTTTGGAAACTAGACCCCTTGAGGAACATAACAAGGAATAAAGTGAGCCTTAATACCCCACAGGTGTTTCACGACTTTTGCATATGTAAAAAAAAAAAAAAAAAAATTTCACAAAAATGTGTGTTTCTCCCCAAATTTCAAATTTTTGCAAGGGTTAATAGCAGTAAATACCCCCCAAAATTTGTAACCCCATCTCTTCTGAGTATGGAGGTACCCCATAAGTTGACCTGAAGCGCACTACGGGCAAACTACAATGCTCAGAAGAGAAGGTGTCATATTTGGCTTTTTGAGAGCAAATTTTGCTCGGGGGCATGTCGCATTTAGGAACCCCTATGGTGCCAGGACAGCAAAAAATACCCACATGGCATACCATTTTGTAAACTAGACCCCTTGAGGAACGTAACAAGAGGTACAGTGAGCATTTTTAATTTTTTATATATTTATAATTAATTTATATAATTATAATTAATACGAAATTTTTAATTTGCACAGCCCACTGTTCCAAAGATCTGTCAGACACCAGTGGGGTGTAAATTCTCACTGCACCCCTCATTACATTCCGTGAGGGGTGTAGTTTTCGCTTTTTATTCATTTTTAAATTATATAAAAAGTGACCAAAAATGCACTATTTTGGACTTTGGAATTTTTTTGCGCGCACGCCATTGACCGAGCGGTTTAATTAATGATATATTTTTATAATTCGGACATTTCCGCACGCGGTGATACCATATATGTTTATTTTTATTTACACTGTGTTTTTTTTTTTTATTGGAAAAGGGGGGTGATTCAAACTTTTAATAGGGGAGGAGTTAAATGATCTTTATTCACTTTTTTTTTCACTTTTTTTTTGCAGTGTTATAGGTCCCATAGGGACCTATAACACTGCACACACTGATCTTCTATGCTGATCACTGGTTTCTCATAAGAAACCAGTGATCAACGATTCTGCCGCATGAATGCTCAGGCCTGGATCTCAGGCACTGAGCAGTCATTCGGCGATCGGACAGCGAGGAGGCAGGTAGGGGCCCTCCCGCTGTCCTGTCAGCTGTTCGGGATGCCGCGATTAGCCGCGGCTATCCCGAACAGCCCGACTGAGCTAGCCGGCCACTTTCAGTTTCACTTTTAGCCGCGCGGCTCAGCTCTGAGCGCGCGGCTAAAGGGTTAATAGCGCGCTGCGCCGCGATCGGCGCTGCGCGCTATTAGAGGCGGGTCCCGGCTTCACTATGACGCCAGGCCCGCCGTGATATGACGCGGGGTTACTGTGTAACCCCGCGTTATATCAGGAGAGCAGGACCAAGGACGTACCGGTACGTCCTTGGTCCTTAAGGGGTTAAAGGGCCAGTGCACCATTAATTGGTGCCTGGCTCAATTGGTTCCTTACACTCCCTACACTATATAAACCCACTTCCCCTTCCTGTCCCTGCCGAATCTTGTTGCCTTGTGCCCTGAGAAAGCGTTTCTGTGTGTTCCATTGCCTGTGTATCCAGACCCTTGCCGTTGCCCCTGACTACGAACCATTGCTGCCTGCCCTGACCTTCTGCTACGTCCGACCTTGCTCTTGTCCTTGTGTACCGCGCCTGTCTCAGCTGTCAGTGAGGTTGAGTCGCTATCAGGTGGAACGACCTGGGGGTTACCTGCCGCTGCAAGTCCATCCCGCTTTGCGGCAGGCTCTGGTGAAAACCAGTAACCCCTTAGATTCCGTTCCCCTGGTATGGCCCACGCCATCACCTCACTGACACAGAAGATCCACCACCTGTGTCCTCTCCGCATACCAGTCCGGATCCTGACAGCTCTGCTTGTCCTAATTGCACAGAATCCTGCTTGTCCTCACTGCACAGAGCCCTGCTTGTCCTCAGTGTACAGAACCTTGCCTGTCCTCAGTGCACAGAGCCCTGCTTGTAGGCCCCCACTTTCTATATTTGGACTCCTCACAGAGACACAGGCAATAGCTGTAGGGACAAAAGTATACACATTTTTTAACCAATGTATATTACAAATATATAATATAATATTTTCTACACTATATAAAAAGTTTTTGTTAACGACAGGTACACTTTATGAATCACAATGTGTAAAAGATTCAAGTGCACATAATGTAGATTGTTTCTGGGTATACTATACTATATTCCTTTTCAACTCTTGTGTTGCCAGACATTTAACACTTAAAAGTGGGAAACAAACTCACTTATGGGAGGAGGCTTTCTTTTAAAATAATAACTGCTAATAAATGCCTTCCTGGCTCCCCGTAGATCTCTAATCTTAGGGTGCTCCATCTATTGGCTGGTGTCTCTTATTCTCAAAGGGCTGAGGAGCATACAGTCTGCAGTGACATAACTCATAGCACTGCTCCCCTAATCACTGACCGAGGCAGGACACCGCTGTGGCCAGTGATTGGCAGGGCAGTGCTGTGACCTCATGTCTACAGCACTGAGTACCTGTCAAGATTCGGCAGACACCATCCTGCGAACCGGGAACCCCGATACCGGAGTCCTGTGGGGAGGCAAAAAGGTATGTATAAGCTATTTTAATATCAAGCCTCTGCCCATAGGTAAAATTATATTTTTAATGGACAACCCCTTTAAGTTGGAAATAATGTGTTGTTTATTAAATATATTCTTGTAGGTGATTATCCATGAAAATGGTGAAGACCAAGTGGTTCCCGGCCTTTATGCATGTGGTGAGGCAGCCTCAGCCTCTGTACATGGTGCCAACCGACTTGGTGCAAATTCCCTCCTAGATTTGGTTGTGTTTGGTCGTGCCTGTGCCCTTACCATAGCAGAGACCTGCAAGCCTGGTATGACTTTATGTATTAATTATTTTTGTGGTATATTAGTGATACAGTTTATCTTTATATTATTTAATTATTTTAAAACAATGAATTCTAAACATTTAAATTGGCTTCCATGTTAAAGGTGTAAATAAGCATATGGCTAGATAGGGCTAGTCATTATGACTCCAGATATACTTTATTTTTTTATTTTTTTTTAAACAATGTTTTATTAAGACATATCAAATACAATGGAACAATGTCCCGTACAGAAAGACATCATACAGGTGCAATAAATGTTACTCATACAGCACGACAAGCATAGTCATAACTCTGTCAAAGGAGTAACAGAAAAGAAAATGTGAGAGATTGCTGAGCTTTACTCCAGACTACATCATTTTTAGAGTTAATATGTAGGCAAAGTCCAGTGCTGTATCATGTGGTAAGTGAAGCCTCAGCATATAGGGCCCAGGTAAAAGTTGCACACATTAACGGTGTATAATGATTTCACGGTCACCTTCCATACTACCACAATACTTATCAAACAACAGAATAAACATCAGGTCCCCATCCCAAAGACCCCTAACCCCCACGGCCACTCCCAAGAGGACCAAAACACATCCCCAACAAATAGTCACAGGCGAAACACAGACACATCAAAGGCAACAAACACTGACAAAAAACACAAGAGGAGTAGGGAAAGAAAGAACAAAGAAAAAGAAAGTCAAAGAAAAGAAGAAGAAAAAGTCAAAAGACCCACTGTGCCATCCCACACCCCTCTCTTTCATACTCAGTTCACTCATAGCCCACCCAGTGAACCACTAAGACTCGCTCTGCAGTACCAAGAAGAGTCGCAAAACTCCTTCATTAACCTCTTAACGACAATGGACGTAAATGTACGTCTTGGTGACGTGGTACTTAATGCACAATGACGTACATTTACGCCCCACCATGACCGCGAGCACCGGACCGGTGCTGGCGTCATGCGCGGCAGGTCCCGGCTGCTACGCGGATGTCCACCATTAACCCTTCAGATGCCGTGATCAATACAGATCATGGCATCTGCGGCAGTGCAGTACTTTGGATGATCGGATTGCCCGCAGTGCTGCTGTGGATCCGATCATCCAGCATGGCAGCCCCAGGTCCCCTCACCTGGCTCCGGCTGTCTCCCGAGGTCTTCGAGCAGACTAGAGCAGAAGATCACTGATAACGCTGATCAGTGCTATGCTCTATGCATAGCACTGAACAGTATTATCAACCAAATGATTGCTATAAATAGTCCCCTATGGGGACTATTAAAAAGTGGGGAAAAAAAAAAAAAAGTAAAAAGATGTAAAATAAAAAAGTAACTAAATTATTAAAAGTATGAAAAATCCCCTCCCCAATAAAAAAGTTAAACGTCAGTTTTTCCCATTTTACCACCCAAAAAGCGTAAAACGAATAATTAATACACATATTTGGTATCGCCGTGTGTGTAAAAGTCTGAACTATTAAAATATATTGTTAATTATCCCGCACGGTGAACGGCGTAAATGTAAAAAAAAAATGTAAAAGTCCAGAATTGCTGCTTTTTTGTCACATTTTATTCCCAAAAAATTTATAAAAAAATGTATAAAGTAAAACCTAAGCAGAAGTGGTACTGATAAAAATTACAGATCATGGAGCAAAAAATTAGCCCTCATATCGCCCCATATACTGAAAAATTAGAAAGTTATAGGTGGTCAAAATTGGGCAATTTCAATAATGCAAATTTTGTTAAAATAGTTTTTTAGATTTTTTTTAAGCTGTACAATTATAGAAAAGCATATAACATGGGTATCATTTTAATCGTATTGACCCACAGAATAAAGAAAACATGTCATTTTTATCGGAAAGTGTACAGCATGAAAACAAAACCTTCCAAAATTTGCTAAATTGCAGTTTTCTTTTTAATTTTCCCACATAATTAATTTGGTTGTGCCGTACATTTTATGGTAAAATAAGTGATGTCATTACAAAGTACAATTGGTGACGCAAAAAACAAGCCCTCATATGGGTCTGTGGATGGAAATATAAAATAGTTATGATTTTTAGAAGGCGAGGAGGAAAAAACAAAAATGAACTGGTGCCAGAAACAGATTTGTAAATTACTTCTATTAAAAAATCTTAATCCTTTTAGTACTTTTTAGCACTAAGGCACATTAAGGACAGTTCCTAAGATAGTGGGCAGGAGCATCCCTAAACGATAGATTAAACGCATAAGTTGCCTTATGTAGTATGCGAAAATGCGCCTCTCTCTCTATATCTCATTCAGAATGGCCCGCCTAACCTGTTTCCATCCTGCAAGCAATTTTGGTCCTGCATCAGTTCCTCCCCCCAAGACGTAAACAAAGATACTTGCAATGAGTGTAAAGAAGCATGTTTAAAGTTCAAATAAGTGGAAGACATGGAGAGCCTACTATCATCAGGGCCTAAGAAAGCCCGGAACACCGCCTCCTTAGAGAGGTAATCACGGCTTCTGGGAAGTCTGGTAACATAAGATCTAAGCTGCATATGTTGTAGGTAGTGGCCCGGAGGTAAGTCAAATGTGTGCCGTAGCGCCCCCCAATCCATTAAATTCTCAGCACCCTCCGCATACACTTGATCTACATATTCCATCCCCCTAGCCTTCCAGGTTTAAAAAAAACTATTATTGCCCCTGCCCTGAGGAAAGGATGGAGAGTTCCAGAGAGGGAGAAAACTCGATATAATGTACGGTAAACCATAAAGCTTTCTAGTTGCCTTCCACGCATCAATAGTGTCTTTCAGGAGGACATTCGTTTTGATCAAGGGAGGGAGAGACCCATATGGCACATCCAACAGAGCTTTTTAGTCCCAGGGGTCCGCTAACTCTTTTTGTAGGTGAGAATTGGAGAACCACAAAGTTCCCAGGAGCCAGTCACGAGCTAAAAAAAAAAGGGGCGAGAGAGTGCACCCCTGTCGTGTCCCCTTCTGCAAAACAACATTATCGGACAAAAAACCTGGTGTATAAATTCGAGCCCTGGGGCTCAGCAAATAAAGCAGACAAAAAGGTCCTGAATGACCCTGCCAGTCGGAATTTGTCGAGAACACTGTCCAGCCATAACCAGCTGACGTTGTCAAATACCTTTTCGGCATCTAGAGCTAAAAGACTGACTGGGTCTGGACAGTATCCCCTTCTGCTGGTAGCCTCCAAAGCCGGCAAGACACACCTAATGTTAATAACACCCGAGCGGCCTTTAATAAATTTGGTCTGGTATGTACCCAAAAGGGGGGGCAAAAGTAATGCAAGGCGATCAGCCATAATCTTTGCCATTAGTTTGAGGTCTTGGTTAATTAAAGAAATGGGTCTGTAGGAACCTGGGATCTCCGGAGGCTTACCAGCTTTGTATAGGACCTTTATATAAGCGGTATTGCTAGATGGTAGGATGGGGTTCCCCCTAGGATGCTATTGAAGAGATCAGTCAGAGACTTTGTGATCTCCTCTGCTAGGGACTTGTCACGATGCCGGCTGGCAGGTAGTGGATCCTCTGTGCCAGAGAGGGATTGGCGTGGACCGTGCTAGTGGACCGGTTCTAAGCCACTACTGGTTTTCACCAGAGCCCGCCGCAAAGCGGGATGGTCTTGCTGCGGCGGTAGTGACCAGGTCGTATCCACTAGCAACGGCTCACCTCTCTGGCTGCTGAAGATGCTGAAGAAAGGCGCGGTACAAGGGAGTAGGCAGAAGCAAGGTCGGACGTAGCAGAAGGTCGGGGGCAGGCGGCAAGGATCGTAGTCAGGGGCAACGGCAGGAGGTCAGGAACACGGACTAGGAACAGACAAGGAAACGCTTTCACTAGGCACAAGTGCAACAAGATCCGGCAAGGGAGTGCAGGGGAAGTGAGGTGATATAGGGAAGTGCACAGGTGGGAGCCAATTAAGCTAATTGGGAAGATAGGGCCAGGCACCATCATTGGTGCACTGGCCCTTTAAATCGCAGAGACCCGGCGCGCGCGCGCCCTAGGGAGCGGGGCCGCGCGCGCCGGGACAGGACCGAGGGAGAGCGAGTCAGGTACGGGGGCCGGGGTGCGCATCGCGAGCGGGCGCTATCCGCATCGCGAATCGCATCCCGGCTGAAGGCGGGACCGCAGCGCACCCGGTCAGTGGATCTGACCGGGGCGCTGCAACAACGAAGATGAGGCGAGCGCTCCGGGGAGGAACGGGGACCCGGAGCGCTCGGCGTAACAGGACTTATAAAACTCCCTCCCAAAGCTGTCAGGGCCTGGGGCTTTACCGGGCTTCAGACCTTTAATACAATTCAGCACCTCCTCCTGACTAATAGGGGAGTTGAGAACATCATTGTCCTCCGAAGATAGGCTAGATAGAGGTAAGTCCCTCAAAAACTGCAGGCCCCCCTGATCATGCGTATCATTTTTCACTTAGCGAGCTGAATAGAATTGTTGGAGAGTGGCATTGACGGCCTTGGGATGAGTGTGAACACAGCCCTCCCTGTCTACCAAAGATCTGATAAACTCCCCATGTCTGCGGCGGCGGCGCTCTAGCCGTGCCAGTAATTTTCCCACTTTGTTCCCAAATCGGATAGATCTACTGAACGTTGATCCATGTGCATTATGTCCCATGACTGTTTTGGCCGCTACCCAAAGATTTTTATGAGAGTGAGTAGGGGAATTCAGAAAAGTGGTGTAATGATCAGCCGCATGATCAGCTTTGCACTTTTTTTTATGACCGCCACATAGGCCATTATGCTGCCCCTGATGACTGCCTTTGCTGTATCCCAGTACAAGGATGGTCTAGTCACTGATTCAGCATTTGTTGTAGCAAATTCCATCCACCACCCCTTGAGTCTAGCTATGAAATCTACATCAGAGGCTAGAAACCCTGGAAATCTCCATAATATATCTGTATCTATGTGTGTTACATCCAATAGTAACATGCATATTGGGACATGGTCAGACACTACCATGTCCTAAATCTCTACCTCCTCGACCGTGGTTAGCAGCCCCTGGGACACCATTAAATAGTCTATACTTGACCAAGCATGCTTTGCATGTGAAAAATGAGTGAACGCTCTACCCATGGGATGGAAATACCTCCAGGCATCTACCAGCGACATGGAAATGAGTAGATCCTGTAGTGCAGTGTTTTCCAAACGCAGTCCTCAAGCACCCCCAACAGGTCATGTTTTCTGGATTTCCTTAGTCTTTCACAGGTGATATAACTGTGGTGATGCCTGATTCCCTGACCATAATTATATCACCTGTGAAAGACTAAGGAAATCCAGAAAACATGACCTGTTGGGGGTGCTTGAGAACCGCGTT
Source organism: Hyla sarda (assembly GCF_029499605.1). Lineage (NCBI taxonomy): Eukaryota > Metazoa > Chordata > Amphibia > Anura > Hylidae > Hyla > Hyla sarda. The sequence continues at coordinate 172,210,068 of NC_079193.1, read as the reverse complement.
TGGGAAACACTGCTGTAGTGTATGCTCCCCTCTGGAACTCCATGAAAGTGCGCCTCCTATCCTCCTCCGTCTTCGCCACTGTGTTCAGATCCCCCCCGACTATGACGCTGTGAGAAGGGAAGAAAGGAAGAAAAGAAAGACTGATTAGAAGCATTTGGACCATATATGTTATAAATTGATAATAAATCAGCTGGGGTGTCTATTACAACTCTAAAATAGCGCGCCTGAGTATCTCCTTCCTGGAGAAGACGTACTTGAGACGTCTATGGAACAACATTAACACCCCCACTTTCCCATTCTCTTCAGAAGACCCCAGGACTTCTCCGACCTACATCTGCCTCATACGAGGAAAATCTTGTTCAGACAAATGCGTCCCTTGCAAGAGACCAATATATTCAAGTTTTTTGAGGTGCTTCAAGATCATGCAGCGTTTGGCCGGGGACTTTAGTGCCTTAACATTCCAGGTGACTAATTTCATATTGGGAGTAACTGAGTATTGGACATGTGGACAGGGTCTACTGCAGAGAATTGGGTGAGGCCGACACAGAGGGTAGGAGAAAAGAAAGAAAGAAGGAGGGAGAAGAGACACACACCACAACACCAACAAGAAACAAACACACAAAGGAGTGCCTGTCAGGCACCAAGCATCAATAGTAAAACACTCCATCGTCCTGACAAACAAACACAGTGCTAGAGCCCTTCCTGGGCTTCACTTCTTCTGCGTACTGCAGGAGGCGCACTAAAACCTCCCCTCCTCCTAGCTACCCTAAAGCAAAGAAATCCCACCCGCCACCCACCGACGCTATAACCAAATCAATATAATCCCCCTCGCCCCCCCCTAAGAAAGTGCAATAACACCCTCCCCCTATTCCCAAACTGTGGAAAGAACCGTTACCTCTTCAGTAATCCCCATAGGGACCACTACAGAATAAGAGGGAGAGAACATATATAGTAAGCTCCCAATTAACAGAGCAAATCAACATCCGTCATAAAGAATAGAAATATGTCATAACAGATGAGCTCTTTCTATATGGAAAGTAAACAGCACATAATAGATAATAGATAACAAATCGCAAATGCAAAATTGTCAGCATTCATCAACATGGGACCAACTGTCCCCTCAACTCCCAGAACAAACACTCAGTCCTGAGAGAGAAAGAAGAAACTTGAGACTGATCAATTCAATTCAAGGCCGGAAAAGTTCAAGTCGGGGGTGCAGGTACAGAGCGGACTTTCTCCATGCGACGTCTCTTCTGATTTAGTCGTGAACCACCATCCTGCAGTTGTAGAGATGCCATTCGGGCCATAACCCCCTCCGGAGAAGAGAATGTCTCTGAGTTGCCATTAGGGAAGAAGATCTTGAGCTTAGCCGGATACTGAACAACAAAATGAATCTGTTGCTGTACCAGGGATGAGCACCTCCACGGAGTAGTCACCAAAAAGAAGAACTTTCAGACCCCTGAGAATCAGTGGGGATTGGGCTTTTTTGAAGGTGCGTAAGATGAGCTCCTTGTCGTCATAGTTCAGGTACTTGACTATAACCTGGCGGGGATATGGAATAGAGTAGAACATAAACCAGCTCACCCCTTCTGAGTGGATTTGGGTATTCGGCAGCAGCAGCATGAATCAAGGTGAGGAAGCTCGAAGGAAATCACTAGAGCCGGGTCTCCAGGTGCAGTAACTCCAAGGAAAGGACGGATATCCGACTCCCAATGAATGAATAAAAATCCAACTTTAATGAAAAATAGTTAAAAACATGCAGGTAGAAAATAATGAAAATAACAAAGGATAAAAGCACAAACAAAACGACAACGCGTTTCGACTTGTTAACAAGTCTTAGTGATGGCACATACTACGGACACATTGCCCGGTATATACTGGTACCACCTTAAGTCAATACATTGAAAAACAGATGATCCCATGAGGGCTACATATTAAGAAAAAATCTGCGGTTATATATGATGAAGATTTCACTATTAGGTGGAATAAAATTCTTACTAAAAAGTTCAATGGAACTGATGGCACTAATTATCGAAAAATAAGAAAGCTGACAGATCTGGAAATCAGTATTGGCAAAATAATAAATTCATTGAAACCATTCAAAAATACTATAGAGTTTGAAACAATGCAAAATAAAATGAATGCATATTTAGCCAAACTAGAACAAACAGTAATGGACATTAAGAAAAGTAAATTTAATCGTGATCTGAAAGATTACACTACTAATACAGTCTATATTAGAAGTAGAGCAGGAGAAAACCCTCAGGTATGGTGCTGCAGACTCTTGTAGACAGATGAGGCGGATGCCAAAGGTAATAGGAAAGTCCTCAGCAGTACATTTTATTAAAAAAAACACTAAAAAGGACAAGATTACGTGTTTCGGGAGGATCCCTCCCTTCATCAGATCAGGATAAGGACAGTACAACAATAGCAGGTTTATATGGCCCAGTAATGGCCGCCAAAAACGCATGGGAGAAGTAACAATCCAAACTTGAAAATCAAAGTACAGGAACAGAAACAGCACTTACATATAATATACAGTATGAATATACATTAGGAAGCAATACAATTGCATAATTCATACTGTATATTATATGTAAGTGCTGTTTCTGTTCCTGTACTTTGATTTTCAAGTTTGGATTGTTACTCCTCCCATGTGTTTTTGGCACCCATTACTGGGCCATATAAACCTGCTATTGTTGTACTGTCCTTATCCTGATCTGAGGAAGGGAGGGATCCTCCCGAAACGCGTAATCTTGTCCATTTTATTGTTTTTTTTTATAAAATGTCCTGCTGAGGACTTTCCTATTACCTTTGGCATCCGCCTCATCTGTCTACAAGAGTCTGCAGCGCCAAACCTGAGGGTTTTTTCCTGCTCTACTTCTAATATTGACTCCCAGGACGACTTGTTTCCTCCTGCAACCCATCGGTATAGCAGCGACTTGCACTACAGTACCCCGATTATATCGTGGGTGATATGCTTTTTTGCATAGATCTCAAGGTGAGCGGCAATCTATAAGCCCCGTGGGGTTGCCCACCACCCGATCTATTGAGGGTAAATACACGAGGCACCGTCCGTCGGTCCTTTCTTTTCTTTTCTCTACAGATAATACAGTCTATGACTGGCAAACAAAGAAGCGGTATGGTCCGAAATCTATTCTTAAAATACCACATAATCCGCGTGGAGATTTATCCTATAAGAAAAATGTCAGCTTCAGTTCCTCTGAGAATAAAAATACTGATTATAGCACAGATGCATCAGAGAATGACAATATCAAGGAGGAACATCAGCCCCGCAGCAAAGAGAAAAATCTGTCAAAAAATGGGAAACCGCACAGTGGGAATATGGACAATGCAATACCACCAAAAGGAAACAGAGGAAACATAGAGCCGGGAGAAAACATAAAAACCACACGTACAAGACAACGGAAACAACATTACAAATACACGTAGAGAATACATCAGTTGTAAATGTATTTGCTACAATTCTGACTCAACCACAGATTGATATACTGGAAAAAGGACTTTCTTTTGTGCCTAGTTGTAATTTTGATTTGTATAGTACAATACTAGATGTTAAAGGAAATCTGTCATCAGAATCACCCGCACTAAACCTGTTACACAGACTTGTAGTGCGGGTGATCCTGATTAAAACGCTCCTTACCTGGTTAAAAATGGTTCAGCGCTTCTTAAGATATCTATATTGTTAGTTTTCTGTTATTCCCTGGCTTGGGACTCAGTGGGAGGTGTTATCATCTGGGACTCGGCCACACGTCATTCTAGCTGGGCGGAGCTGCCGCCTGGCTCATGAATATTCATGAACTTATCCTCCTGGTCTAATTCTTCTTTCTCGGTCTGGTGTGGAGGGCCGCGCATGCGCCGCGTTCCGTACACCCGGAAGCGGCGTTCTCCCCCCGGCTTCACTCAAGCTGCGGCCCTATACAAGTAAGAAGACGGGCTGCATAAGTGAAAAGCCGGGGGTGGGAGGAAGGGAGGGACGGAGGGTGTATTTATTCACAAACAGACCGAGAAAGAAGAATTAGACCAGGAGGATAAGTTCATAAATATTCATGAGCCGGGCGGCAGCTCCGCCCAGCTAGAATGATGTGTGGCCGAGTCCCAGATGATAACACCTCCCACTGAGTCCCAAGCCAGGGAATAACAGAAAACTAAAAATATAGATATCTTAAGAAGCGCTGAACCATTTTTAACCAGGTAAGGAGCGTTTTAATCAGGATCACCCGCACTACAAGCCTGTGTAACAGGTTTAGTGCAGGTGATTCTGATGACAGATTTCCTTTAATAAATTTGTGAGATTGCTCACCATCAAAAGACACTTTTTTTTTTCCTGATAATGTTCTCAATATACGTGGCATAAGCAATATGCCCCTGTTTAGTGATTTCAGAGAACAAGTGGCCGTTCAAACACTTGATTTACAGGAACTACCTGAACAACAAAATATTGTTCAGAATACACATCAGAGTTTTTCCACACAAAATCCCTCATTTTACCCCATACATTCGAGGTGTGACAGCATAGACTTGTTTCAATAACGGGTTGAAAAGGACCTGAAACAACTCAGCTCCAGCACACTTAGAGGAGAATATAACTTAAGCAAAAAACAAAGGGAGGCTATAAGAGAATTGAATGAGAACCAGTCAATCATAATTCGTCAATCTGATAAAGGTGGCTTGGTGGCCATTTTGGACAGATCCCTATATAAGAAATGTGTACTAAATATGCTGGAAGATGGTAACACCTATAGAAAATTGAGATGTAATCCTACTAATTCTATTACAATAAGTCTACAAAAATTGTTACAAGATGGAGTGAGCCTTGGGATCCTCACTAAAAAGCAATCTGAATACTTACTGCCACCTTTTCCAAAATGTCCTGTCTTCCACATTCTCCCTAAGCTGCATAAGAATTTCTTTCCTCCCCCTTTAAGGCCCTATAGTAGCAGGCATTGACTCCCTTTTGGAGAGACTCGGATCATGGCTTCAAAGCCTTTTACAACAGCTAGTATCCAGAACCATGGGGTTTATTAAAGATACCAAATCCTTACTACAAACGATGAAAATAATGGAGTGGAAAGATGGACAAAAATGGATGTCGTGTGACGTGACAGCCCTTTATACATGTATTCCCCATAGTCATGCCATCACTGCTATAGCCCATCATCTAAACAAATACAGCAACTATGATAATGATCTTAAAGAATACATATTACAAGTTTTGCATTTTTTGTTACAAAACATTTTCTTTCTGTTTTTTGATGATGTATATTTTTTCCAAATTACTGGTTGTCCTATGGGGTCCAAATTTTCCCCTTCTCTTGCGAATCTGTATATGGCATACAGGGAGGAGGTCTCGTTCTATTCTCACCAGCCAATCCTTTTTTTCCACCTGATTGGCTGGTATGGGCAATATATAGACGACCTCTTCCTAGTATGGAAGGGGACTCTGATACAGGCACAAGGATTTCTTTTGTTTCTTAATACTAATGACTTGAGGATAATTATACAAATTTTTGGGATGTCTCTTTATCGGGTTGTGTGGAAAGTACTAGTGTCAGCGCAATACTATATTGCAAGTCATGCGCAGGGAATAGTCTGCTTTACGCTGAAAGCTGTCACCCCCAACATGTAGTCAGAAATTTGCAAATAGGCGAATTTGTTCGTGCCAGAAGGGCATGTTCTGATAATACATCCTATGCGGTAGCATGTAGGGACATCAGAAAAAGTCTACATGTTAGGGGGTACTGGTCACATCTAATAGGAAGAGCTGAGGGCATTGTGAACTCTAAACCAGAGGGCTACTACCGTTTGTAATGATGATAAAAAACAAAATGAACAATATATTCTGACCTTTTCCACTACTTTCTCAAGACAGTTCAACAATGTTTACCTCTTTTGAGAGCTGATGAGGTCATGAGTAAAGTACTGGATAAAGGTATAAGGATTTTTTCACGGAGAGCACGTACATTACAGAATCAGTTATCAACTAGTTAATTTCATAGCTCGAACACAAGTGATACGTGGCTGTCAACTAGGGGAAATTATAAATGTGGCCGTCCGAGGGGTGGAACCTGTAAATATATGACTAATTCCAATATAGTTTTCTCTTCCTAAACAGGTCAACAATTCAATATAAAAACATTTATAAATTGCCTCTTGAGTGCAATCTGCAATATGTGGGTTGCACTATAAGAAAACTGAAAACCAGAGTCCAGGAGCATACGGTATGTATTTACCTAATGCCGATAAAAGTATAACCAGATCACTGTCAGGGTTAACTAAGCATGTTATGGAGGTACATTCAGGTATCATACCATCATGCAATGTATCTGGTATTGAAAAGGCCACCCCGAAGAGGAGGGGATTGGAGCAAAGAAGTGTTTAAACATGAAGCATTTTGGATACTTAATATGGAGAGCTGCTATCCCTTCGGTCTAAACCATAGAAATTATTTTTCCTATAGTTTATTACAATATATGGTTTCTCCGGTTCAAACCCAATTGTTGCATATGTTGATAACTTGTTTTGATGTTGGACACTACTGAATTTGTTCATACTTATATGCTGGGATATATGAAAATATGAATATCCATATACATTTACCTTTCTTGTTCTTCACCTGTAATTCTGTTGGTAGTTGATCTCCGTTTTCTCCTCCCATATATGGGACATCAACAGAGGGGCATACATTTTATGGTGGCGTGTCACGTGGTTGTTACCGGTGTATATATACCGGGCAATGTGTCTGTAGTATGTGCCATGACTAAGACTTGTTAAAGAGTCGAAACGTATCGGCGTTTTGTTTGTGCATTTGTCCTTTGTTATTTTCATTACTTTTCCACCTGCATGTTTTTAACTATTTTTCATTAAAGTTGGATTTTTATTCATTCATTGGGAGCCGGATATCCGTCCTTTCCTTGATATAACCTGGCGGGGTTTAGGTTCATCACCAGGTGACTGGGTAGACAAGTGCAAGTGAGGGCCAATTCTATAGGTTCTTTCAACAACACAAGGTCCAGGCAACCCTAGGGCTTCTGGTAGTTCCCTGGCACAAAGTTAAGATAGCTGGTTAGGCATAATGGACTCAGGAAGTCCTATAATGCGCAAATTGCTCCTCCTCGAGCGATTTTCTAAATCTTCTACTTTCTCTTTAAGGGTCAGATTAGACCTAGCTAATGAATGTACTGCTGCATTGCTGGCACCTATTTAGTCTTCCAAACAGCTCACTCTCTGCTCCAGCTCATTTGGGTGTGATGTGTGAATCAAGATGTCCCATTGCAGCTGCTGAATAGTGCTGGATATCGCCACCTCTACTGAGGCCCTAATTTCAGGCAGGATGATATGGGCCACCACTGCAGCTATGTCGGTATAAAGTATATCCCCTGCATTGCCCTTAACGGAGTGCGACACTTGGTCCTCCATCTCTTCCGGCCCGTCACGCTGAATGCTGATCTGGGGGGCTGGATGCTGGTCTGCGAGGGTCTCGGCAGCTGCCACCATCTTGTGGGACACCATGTGCTGCGAGGCGTGGGTAAGTTGGCAGAGAAACTTCTCCATATGGTGCAGGCACTCACTGACATGAAAGCCTAGCAGTACCTCTCGTGTCGCTCGGTTTGGATGCGGTGAGGCAGACTTTATAGCAGAGGCGGGCACGGAGCTCCTCTACATGCGACCGCTCATTCGCGCGCTGGAACCGGAAGCCCAGATATACTTTTTTATTTTAATAATCCTCTCCATCAGTGCAATATAAGCCTTTTTGTAATTATATAAATTATATTATACTCTTCATGAAGCTGCCTGAGCTCAGCGAAATGTGTTCCATGATGGTCCAATAAACATACCTGTTCCTTTTACCCGATGGTCGTTATGCAGCGAAAAGTAACTTCTACTCTTGTGGTAGAGGGTGTGAGATGCAGGGCGGATGGAATTACCCTAGGGGCAAATGGCATTAACCACTTGTATTTGTGACGCCAGGGATGTTTATCCTCAATACTACCCGAAGGTATACCGCTGGATCCTGGGCTAGGCACGGGGGCAATAATGACTCAGACACCAAGTTACAGACAACGGTAGCTTTACTGAGTGACAGATGGTACAATCTATACAGTTCAGCCAGGCCCATGGAGATGACCAGCGACTTCAGAGACCTTGAGGACTTGCAGTAGATCAGGCCACTATGACTTGACAACAGATGACTGTGACTGACTTGACTTGAGACAGACAATGCTGTGGTTGTAGCTTACTTGTAGAATTGTGGCTGCTGGACTGACTTGAGGCCTCCTATGGACTCCAGATACACTCTTGGACTTGACTGCACTGCAACTCAGCAAAAAGAGAGTGAAGAGACTCCTTCCAGGGCTTTTATAGGGGAGACTCTGGTGGGGTCCCATAGGTCACTCGGACCAGGGGTTTTTCCACTTTCATTTTTTCCTCCTTACCTTAAAAAAAATCATAACGCTTTCAATGTTGCACCTAAAAATCCATATGATGGCTTATTTTTTGTGCCACCAATTCTACTTTGTAATTACATCAGTCATTTTACCCAAAAATCTACGGCGAAATGGAAAAAAAAATCATTGTGTGACAAAATTTTAGAAAAAACACAATTTTGTAAATTTGGGGGCTTCCGTTTCTACGCAGTACATTTTTCGGTAAAAATAACACCTATGTGATGTATGTGATTGACTTCTCAACTATCTGTAACTCTCCATCTGATGCCAGAACTCAGCACCCCTTCAGACGGCAGCTATAATGAGTAGTCCTAGTGAGGGTGACTGACAGCTCTGAAGTCAGTAGGCATCTTAGGTTGATGATGTATTCGCATGTTTAGGCCACAGCAAGTCAGTGGGTTAATGTACTTCTTTTCAACACTCTTTTCCTGCTGACAGGTCCACCCACTTTAGGAGAATGTAAAATAACATAATTTTTACTACATTTGTATCTTTCTTGCATTTGTTAATAATTGGTATCTGCATTCTCTCTAGGAGAGGCATTGGCTCCTATTAAATCTAATGCTGGAGAGGAGTCTGTAGAAAATCTGGACAAATTACGGTTTGCCAATGGGAGCACAAGAACATCAGAGCTGAGAATCAACATGCAGAAGGTATTACACTATTCATGCTTATAACTGTATGTACTTTTCATGTAACTTATAGACCACAAGTATGCTCAAATATGAATATAAAATTTATAGTTTATAGAACAAATAGTTTATTAAACATGGTTGTGTACAGAGTTTGTAATAGATATTCTACATAGAGTTTAAAAAAAAAATCTAACACAAAAAAAGTGCAAAGGTCTTTCCATTATACTTTTTATACACTTGGAAAATACTGCTTTGGGAAAGTGCTTGGCTCTGGATGGTTTGGTTGAAAGTCAAAGTGTAAATTGGTTGTCTCCTCAATCCTAGATGTGGTATCAAGAACATTTTTTGTGAAACTGGATGTATTTTATTGTCAAGCTAGAGCAACCACTGCACAACTATACCATAGTCATTCTAATTTAACCTTAGGATGCCCTTTCACTGTGCAAAACCAGGTGTGAATGAGGTAATATGAAGAACAGATGCTTCTTATCCTTTGTTTTCATATTTCTTAACGGTCGGGTCACACTGAGCACATCCGCAGCGTATTTCACACTGCGAATGCACCCATGGCAGTCACAAGAGTTGGTTCCCTGCTGCGGACAGGTAGCTAGCTCTGTGTGTCTGTTCATAGTGGCGTATTTCCTGCTGTAGACACAGTGCCTGCTCTTAGTGGGAAATCCACCACTACAAGCGGCCACACAGAGCTCTTGTGACAAGGAGCTCACTCTTGTGACAGCTGTCGGCGCATACGCAGATTGAAATATACTGCAAATGCGCACCATGTGACCATACCCTTAAGCAGCTCCTGGTGTTAAATGGATTTAGAAAGGAAAAAAAAAAAAAAGAAATAGCATCTGCTCTTTATATAATTCCTTATGATCCACACCTAGTTTTTGGTTTAAAACTACACTGTGTAAGAACACCTTAACAGTCTCTTGTGGTGGTTGATATCATTAAAGAGTACCTGTCACCAAATAAAACTTTTAATATAGTGTTCCCTGTGTAATTAGCAGACACTTTCCCATTCACTTGCTTTTAACCCTTTAACGACGAAGGACGTATATTTAGGTCCTCCGCCGTCTCCCGCGATACGCCGCGGGGTCACGCGGGGTCCCTGCGACATATCTGGTCGGTCCCGGCGGCTATCAACGGCCGGGACCCGCGGCTAATACAGGACATCACCGATCGGGGTGATGCCCTGTATTAACCCTTCAGACGCGGCAATCAAAGCTGACCGCTGCGTCTGAAGTGAAAGTGACCTGGCTGCTCAGTCGGGCTGTTCGGGACCGCCGCGGTGAAATCGCGGCGTCCCGAACAGCTTACAGGACACCGGGAGGGCCCTTACCTGCCTCCTCGGTGTCCGATCGACGAATGACTGCTCCGTGCCTGAGATCCAGGCAGGAGCAGTCAAGCGCCGATAACACTAATCACAGGCATGTTAATACATGCCAGTGATCAGCATAGGAGATCAGTGTGTGCAGTGTTATAGTAAAAAAAAAGTGTTAATAAAGGTAATTTAACCTCATCCCTAATAAAAGTTTGAATCCCCCCCCTTTTCCCATAAAAAAAATAAAACAGTGTAAATAAAAATAAACATATGTGGTATCGCCGCGTGCGTAAATGTCCGAACTATAAAAATAGGCGTTTTTTCTTCGATTTTGTCACAATTATTTTTTTTTCCGTTTCGCTGTGAATTTTTGGGTAAAATGATTAATGTCCCTGCAAAGTAGAATTGGTGATGCAAAAAATAAGCCATAATATGGATTTTTAGGTGGAAAATTGAAAGGGTTATGATTTAGTTATTTTGAGGTAAGGAGGAAAAAATGTAAGTGCAAAAACTGAAAAACCCTGCGTCCTTAAGGAGTTAAAATCATCAACATAAATATGTTTAAAATGTAATAGAAAAAAGCGTCCACTAGATGGCACTGTTCTGTTCCCTGCCACAATGAATACAGTGAGTTTGGTCTCCTCCCGGCCTGGCAGGAGTCCAAACTCAGGAAGTTTTTCTCTGCACTGAGCTTGATTGACAGCTGCACAGAAAGTGAAAGCTTCACAGATTCTCACAGAAAGCTGCACAGACTGACAGCTGCAGGAGAGCCTCCATGATAGCAACACAGACTGAAACATGCACAGAGCCTGAGGTCTTCTAGTCATCACAGCGCTGCAACGATGTGAGGGCAGAAGTGGTCCCCCAGCAGGCAGAAGTGATGTCATACCTGCTGGGAAACACGCCCACTTTCTCCTGCTGGGAGATTGCACTATGTGAGCAAGAAGAAAGGTATGATACAGAGCCTTTTTTTTTCCGTATTCAGATAGTTTTTATTAAACAAAAACAGGAATAAACAATAAACATATCCGGAAACAAAGGATAACAATATAATAGTTAAGCCTGAGCGGCGGGGCAATTGCCCGACATCTCATAAGGAGCGCATAGTAAGGCACAATCTGTGAGAGCGGTCAGAGTCCAGCTCAGGGAGCTATAGTCAGCCAAATATACCGCAATAAAGAGCAAATATCTAAACAAAATGTGGAAAAAACAAGCGCGCTCAGGAAAAACTAGAGTGGTAAAAAGGGGGGTAGGAAGGGGAACATAGGTGAAGAGGGGGGGGGGGTGGAAGGGAAAGAAGAAGAGGAGGTGGGGAAGGGGGGGGGGGGGAAGCAAGGGAACCACTGACCTGTGTACTCCCAGTCACCATAGATGTCACAGTCTCCCTCACCCAGCATTCCCGGATCCTGAAAAGAGCAAATCTATCCAAGGTCCACTACTGGGGGGGGGGGGAAGAGTCTCGGGAGGGACCTAATGTACCCTGTAGAGGGGGGTTTCCATGAAGGCCAACCAGGGCCATCAAACCACTCCGAATCGTTCTATTCGACCCGAGGAGTCAGCCATCAGTTCCTCCATACGACAGAGAAAGAGTATCTCTGTGTACCAGTCGGTGATCGTCGGTGGGCAGGTAGATTTCCAGCATCTGGGAATAACCGTGCGAGCTGCCATCAATAGAAAGTGGGAGAGAACCGCGGAGGGGATCTTGCGAGAGAGTGGGAGGATAGTCAAGAGCAGTACTTTAGGGTCATTCAGGTACCGCACCCCAGAGATGGTTTCAATAAGAGAAATTACCACAGTCCAAAAGGGGGAAGCAATGGACAGGACCACCAGATGTGAGACATCGTACCCCTCTCCCCCCCCCCCCCCCACAGCGTCAACAGAGATCCGACACATAGGGGAACATCTTATTAAATGTCACCGGAACCCTGTACCAACGGGAGAGGAGCTTAAAGTTAGTTTCCTGCGCTCTGCAGGATATCGATAGCTTATGGCACATGGTAAATGCTCTGGACCAATTAGAGGGGGCTATAGAGATCTGAAACTCTGCCTCCCAAGCTGCAATATATGTTGGGGGTTGCTGGAATGCTTCCTCCAGGAGTAAACCATAAATCAGGGATATTGCCTTTGGGGACGGGGAGGTGCAGAGCTTTTCGACGGGGAGTAGCGGTCTGTCAAAGTTGAAATGGAATTGTTCTGTCCTGACAAAATGCGACAGTTGCATGTATTGCAGGTATCTCGAGGGGTTGCGGAGACGTTCCGGGACTAAAGTGTTGTAGGAATGCAGTAAAGTACCTTCCAGAAAATTACGTAACGGCAATGCCGGAGGGTCAGATATCCCTAGGAAGGAGGAGCAAGATAGTCTCGGGGGGAAGCATGGGTTACCCAAGAGCGGTGTCAGTGGTCCGTCAGGAGAAAAGAGGTGTGTGTCAGACAGATAGCGCTGTATGGTGGTGATTAGTTTCCTGGACACGATACAGAGATTTTTAAAGCTTGGAAATGATTTTTTAAGGGGTGTTAGGAGTAGTTAGGAAACATAGCCTGAGTTAGTTTAGAACCGTTTATTTGGTGACAGGTATTTTTTTTAAAGGGGTTTTCGCAGTATATGCCATGCCGTGCCTCCAAAGCCCATTTAGGTGCCTCTGCTGTATAACATTGCACTTTCCATCCAGATACTACAAATACCAGCAGTCAGTGCGGCCCAGGTCTGACTGCTGGACGACTCCTATTTGTTGTTCTGCACCATGTTTAGAGGACGTCCTGGGTAAGAAAAAGATGCTGCAGCTAACCAAGCCCCATAGCAAGCAGGAAGATCACATGGGCTCCATCACTTGAGGATGGGTTTTGCAGTAATAGGCCTCTGGAAGTTGCCAAAAGAAGCAGAACATGAAATTGATGGTGATTACTTTATTAAAACATGTTAACAAGGGGAATTAAAATACATATAAATGTTATTAACTAGATGACCGCTTTTGCATTCATATTCCATTTGGCTGCAGTAGTGAGGGGAGGGGATAACTTTCATCAAACCGCCCACGGTAATTAAAAGTGACTGGTGCCACGCCCCCTTTTCTAGCAGAGCCAGCATAGCTGCATAGAATAAGATGTTTTCTTTTGTACATTTGTAAGGTTAAATACAATTTACAGGAATATAGAGCTGTAGCAGAATGAAAAGCATAAACGATAGCTGTATGTAATTATATGGGTTCCTGTCTAACAGCTAAATTCTTTCCATGTGTATATGGTAGATAAATATTTACATAGAAACTATTCTGCTAACATTTTTTAAGGTGATTTTTTAATCACAGAATACATTGAATAATGTGCATATGTTAGATGTAAGTATTTATACCTCCTAATATTGTGTCCCATCAGCCATAACATTAATACCACGCCTCGTATTGTGTCCCATCTGCCATAATATTAATACCACCGCCTAATGTTTCATCAGCCATACCATCAATACCACTCTCTAATATTGTGTCTCATCAGAGATAACATTAATACCAAGGCCTAATATTGTGTCTCATGAGCTAGAATATTAATACCACGGCCTAATATTATGTCCCATCAGCCATAATATTAATACTGCCTTCTAATATTGCGTTCCATGACCCTTAAAATTAATAACACTGCTTAATATTGTGTCCCAGCAGCTATAATATTAATACCACGGCCTAATATTGTGTCTCTAGGTTGAACTCGACGGCCTCTTGTCTTTTTTCAACCTTACAAACTGTTACTATGTTTCCCTTTTGAAGCATTCTGGGTTTTGTTTTCTTTCTTTGTAAACCATGATGTTCTCAAAGTTCAAAACTTAGTTATTTTACACTGCTCTATAAGTGCTTTAGGTACTGTATACATGACAAAGATTTAGGAAAATATTACCCCCAATAATATACATTGCAACCAGGTATTTTTTCAAAATGTAAGGAAAAAAAATAAAAAATATCCAAACCAAGCTGTATAAACAAACAGTTTTCCAACATAGCTCTGTATGTAGGGGCTATATCAATGAATATAGACACCTCTATAAGGGGTCTTGAATTATTTTAGTGTGGGATCTAACAGATCATTTATAGTATCATAGATTGCATAACATTAATACCACCCTCTAATATTGTGTCGCAGCAGCCATAACATGAATACCACCGCCTAATATTGTGTTTCATCACCCATAACATTAATACCACTGCCTAATATTGTGTCTCTAGGTTGAACTCTATGGATTCTGGTCTTTTTTCAACCTTATTAAGATCCGTTCGAAGTTCCGTCTGAAAATTGGCTGTAAAACGGCAGTTACAAAATCCTATACGGCCGTTAGAAAATCCCATTATAGTCTATGGGATTCTCCCGTTACTATCTTCCATCACAAAATAATGTCCGTTATTAATAACAGGCTATAATGGGTTAAAAAGGATAATGTAAAAATCCCATAGACTATAATGGGATTTTCTAATGGCCGTATAGGATTTTGTTACTGCCGTTTTACAACCGATTTTCAGACAGAAAGTCTAACGGATCTTCAAAACGGAGTAATTTTGTAGTGTGAAAAGGGCCTAATACCACCACCTAATAGGTTTCATCAACCATAGCATTAATACCAATACCTAATATTGTGTTTCATCAGCCATAACATTAATACCACCCTCTATTATTGTGTTCCATTAGCCATAACATTAATACCACACCTAATATTGTCTTTCACAGACATAACATTAATAACACTGCCTAATATTGTGTCCCATGAGCCATAATATTAACCCCTTAATGACCAAGCCCATTTTCACCTTAAGGACCAGGCCAATTTTATTTTTGCGTTTTCGTTTTTTCCCTCCTCGCCTTCTAAAATCCATAACTCTTTTATAGTTCCATCTAAAGACCCATATACGGGCTTGTTTTTGCATGACCAATTGTACTTTATAATATATATAATTGTAATTTATAATATATATAATTGTAATTTATAAAATATACGGCGAACCCAAAAAATAAAAACATTTTAGGGAGGAAATTTAAATGAAAACCAAAATTTTGCACATTTTGGAGGGTTTTGTTTTCACACTGTACTTTTTACGGTAAAAATGACATGTGTTCTTTATTCTGTGGGTCAGTACGATTAAAATGATACCCATGGCTAGATTCTTTTATATTTTTGTACCGCTTAAAAAAAATCTAAAACTTTTTGTACAAAATCATTAATCTAAAATTGCCCTATTTTGACCACCTATAACTTTTTCATTCTTCCGTACATAGGGCAGTATGAGGGCTCATTTTTTGCGCCGTCATCTGTACTTTTTTTTATAGATACCACATTTGCATATATAAAACTTTTAGATCATTTTTTATTATTTTTTTTAATAAAATGTGACAAAAAAGCAGCATTTCTGGACTTTTTACATTTTTTACGTTTACGCCATTCACCGTACGGGATTATTAACATTATATTTTGATAGTTCGGACATTTACGCACGCGGCGATACCAAATATGTTTGTTTCTTTTTAAAAAAAATATTACGCTTTTTGGGGGTAAAATGGGAAAAACAGACAATTTTCATTTTTATTGGGGGAGGGGATTTTTCCCTTTTTTTTACTTTTTTATTTTTACATTTTTCACATTTTATTTTTTTATTTTACACTTTTTATGTCCCCATAGGGGACTATCTATAGCAATCCTTTGATTGCTAATACTGTGCAGTGCTATGCATAGGACACAGCACTGATCAGTATTATCGGTGATCTTCTGCTCTGGTCTGCTCGATCGCAGACCAGAGCAGAAGACCCCGGGAGACGGCCAGTGCTAGGTAAGGGGACCTCTGGCTGTCATACTGGATGATCGGATCGCCGCGGCAGCGCTGCGGACGATCCGATCATCCAATCAAAGTGCCGCAATGCCGCAGATGCCGTGATCTGTATTGATCACGGCATCGGAGGGGTTAATGGCGGACATCCGTGCGATTGCGGATGTCGGCCATTACGGGCGGGTCCCTGGCTGCTTCTAGCTGCCGGAACCTGCCGTGTATGATGCGAGCACCCTTCCGATGCTCACGGTCATACACAGGACGTAAATGTACGTCCTGGTGCGGGAATTCCCGCCAAACCATTACGTACATTTACGTCCGTGGTCGTTATGGGTAGAGATGAACTTACAGTAAATTCGATTCGTCACGAACTTTTCGGCTCGGCAGTTGATGTAATTTCCTGCGTAAAGAGTCTCCTAGGACTGTATCCACCTTTTCCAGCCCACCGGAGCACCTGAAAGCTGAACTAATTTATGCAGGAAAAGACATCAACTGCCGAGCCGAGAAGTTCGTGACGAACCGAATTTACTGTAAGTTCGCTCATCTCTAGTTAAGGGGTTAAAGGGGTACTCCGGTGAAAAACTTTATTTTTATTTATTTATTTTTTTTTTATCAACTGGTGCCAGAAAGTTAAACAGATTTGTAAATTTCTTCTATTAAAAAATCTTAATCCTTCCTGTACTTATTAGCTGCTGAATACTACAGCGGAAATTATTTTCTTTTTGAACCACAGAGCTGTCTGCTGACATCATGAGCACAGTGCTCTCTGCTGACATCTCTGTCCATTTTAGGAACTGTCCAGAACAGCATATGTTTGCTATGGGGATTTCCTTTTACTCTGGACACTTCCTAAAATGGACAGAGATATCAGCAGAGAGCACTGTGCTCATGATGTCAGCAGATAGCTCTGTGTTTCAAACGGAAAATAATTTCCACTGTAGTATTCAGCAGCTAATAAGTACAGGAAGGATTCATTTACAAATCTGTTTTAACTTTCTGGCACCAGTTGATTAAAAAAAAAAGTTTTTCACCAGAGTACCCCTTTAATACCACTGCCTAATATTGAGTCTCTAGGTTGAACTCGACGGCCTCATCTTTTTTTCAACCTTACAAGCTGTTACTATATTCAAGCAAAGAAAAAAGGGGGGCTATAGATCAGCTCACCAGTATGTCCATTCAGGGTAGACGCCAGCACATCTCTCCTCGTGGAAGCAGTCGGATCAATCTCAGGAGCCGTGTCTCCAGGTGCAACAGTAATCAAAGAAGGAAGGTGATCCAGCTCCCAGTCCAGTTAAAAGATGAAGCTTTATTCAAACATGTTAAAATCCAGTGGTACAAAAAGGGAAAATATGATAAAACACAAGGGAAAACGCAGCAACGTGTTTCGACCTGCTAGCAAGTCTTAATCATGGTAACTACTAATACTTTTAGGTAGTCTTATATACCAGCGTGTATCCTGAACAAATCACATGGTTATCATACAAAAGAGGGAGGAGACCGATGACGACATATTCATTAAGCAGGTGAGCAAGACATTTCTATTAACGCTCAACCTGCCATGCATTCACATAGACTATATATAATACCTTAGCCTGTAGGGGGATTCTATATAAAAAATATAAGAATGTTACATAAACTATAAAAAGTTGTTACACAAGCATATATGAAGCGTTTAATAAATATAAAATAAATCATTCCTATAATTTAAACCAGACGGGAAGCGTGTATCCATGGACAGGATCCAAAATGCCTCCCGTCTGAACACTGTCTTACTCCAGTCTCCTCCTCTCCTAGGAGGACGAACTTTTTCTATGCCGCTGATTTTGATATTTGGGATTATACCTGAATGTTTCTCCACTATATGTTTAGTAATGCCAGACATATTTTTGGAAGTGTGGGTATTAACAGTTGGAATATACAAATGCTCTTGAATTCTATTTTTCAATTTTCTGCTAGTACATCCAATGTACTGTATTCTGCACTCTTCGCACGTGATACAGTAAACCACATGATGTGTCTGGCAATTGATATAACCTTGTATATTAAATTGCTGACCTGTACTACAGGATGTGAAAACTGTAGAATTGCTCATGTAACGACAGATACTACATCTTGTGTGGTTGCATTTATAGCTGCCCTTGCTAGATAGCCAGGTAGTGGTGACTGTATTAGTGGTGAAATCACTGGGGGATAATATACTTTGTAATGAACGAGCCTTTACGCGGTACGATTCTAATACCTCCCTCTAGTATCATACCATCTGGCCAAATCGATTGTACTGTTCCTGGGCTGGTGGGAGGATAGAGTGGTCTTTGGGGAAGAACTCAGCCCATGGCATAATCATCTCACCATGTGGCTGAGATATATTGATTACGTTTTTATTCTTTGGTCGGGTACAGGAGAGGAGTTTTTAACCTTTGTGAATGTTCTTAATCAAAATTATCTTAATCTGCGTTTTACCTGTGAGTGGGATCCATGTAGACTCCCCTTCCTTGATGTTTTAATCAGTAAGGGACAAGATTGCAATATTGAAACATCCGTTTACAGGAAACCCACTTCCACCAATGGCCTCCTAAGGTGGGAAAGTGCACAACCTTAGGAGGAACTGCTCGAGCACAGGTAATTTTATCAAACAGGCGCAGGATCTACGGGGACGCTTTAGGAGTAGGGGTTATCCCGATGATGTACTGAGATCTGCATTTGACTGGTCCATTAACAAAAGGAGAAGAGACCTACTAACTCAAAGACAGGTCACTGAAAATGAACAAGAGGTAATTCACGTCATTGGTACCTTCGATAACAAACATAAGGAGGTGAGAGCCATCCTTGAAAAATACTGGGACATATTGCTGGATGATGATGATGATGATATCAAACAGGTCTTAGGTGAGAGACCACAGCTCACGTTCAGAAAGGGTCCCAGTATTAGAGATCTAGTGGTACGCAGCCATCTAGCTCCAGCAAGGAGTGATGGCACCTGGCTCGACCGGAAACCCAAAGGGACATTTACCTGCGGGTCCTGTCTAGTGTGCTCCTCAGTAAAACCCGGCAAAACGTTTATATGCTCTGCTGATGGTAAGGAATATGTAATCAAGGACTTCATAAACTGTAAATCGGTAGGGGTTATTTATCTGGCACAGTGTCCATGTCCCATGCATTATGTAGGGAAAACCCGCCGAGAATTTTGCCGCCGTATACGTGACCATTATAATGACATACTAAATAATAGGGACACATCAGTAGCAAGATACATGCATCAAATGCATAATGGGGATCCCAAAAAGGTCAAATTCAGAGGCATACGATTGATACAAAAAAGCCCACGTGGTGGGGATTGGGATCAAAGATTACTACAAACTGAGTGCGAATGGATTTACAAGCTAAATTCCATGGCACCGGTAGGACTAAATGAATCATTTAAGCTTCACATGTTTCATATAAATACATTAAATCTACATGTATAAGTATTGTGTGGTTCATGTAGGAACTAGTACATGTGTAAAGGGTACCCTTAGGCAGGGGGTCTAATAGGATATGTGTAAGAGGGTCACTACGTACAATAAAGGACATAAGGTTGCATTGTTTCAATAAAAAAAATAGCAACATATATGAGTAATATTTAATATTGTATGATGCGCATATCCATAGAGAAATGATTATATACCCCTAACTGATGACTGAAAAAGCTGATATGTACCCTTTTAACCTGACTAGTGTGTAATAAATTTTAGAACAATAAATATCCCCATCGCTCTGTGATTGTACTAGTGTGTATTAGGATCTAGAGCCTGCCAGGAGCACATTTGCGCAGACGCAGTTATTCTAAACTTAGATAGGAGGAGGTACGGAGATGTAAGGCTTGCTCTGGGACGCGCTGATCGTCCCCATAGCTACTATTACCCTCCCCTCTCAGTACGTCACTCATAGATACTCACGCGCCGGCCGGGGCCGTGATTTTCGCAGGTTGACCGAAACCGGATGTGGCGTCACGGCCGTTGAGATTATTCCGAACTAGCGCGCCTGTTGCAGTTCTGGTGCGGACCTCATTTGAGATGCACCCTGGACCGGAAATGCGATGAGATCATAGGGGATGACGCGGAGGTAAGAGGAGGGGTATAATGATATAAAAAGACCGCAAAGTCAATAATAGAGTGCCACTGCCATTGAAAAGGATGCGACTGCCTGCTAAGGGTCTCCCTGATGAGCTAAAAGATGCGAAACGCCACGTAGGAGACGCAGTTCAGGTCATGTAGTTAGACAAAATTGCACCTTATTAACTTTGCACATTTATTGCACCTTGTTTGCACCTTGTTTACACCTTAACCTTTGACTGTATATGTTTAAGCACCATTCCACTTTTATGCCCAGGCACGTTGCACTTTATTCCCATAGGGTGTGAATACATGTGAGGGACTGAACAGTATAGGTTCAGGTTCCGGTGGTACGGGGGTCGTCCTTATCAGGACGAGTGCCCCAGCTACGTATCAAACAGCCAGGGATAGGTGAGCCTAGGGATTGTGCAATACACATATAGGGACAAACAGGGAGTATAGGGATAGGACTCACTAGTCTCCCCTGCTATGGTTTATTTATTTTTGATTAAGAGTCACCATAGGCTCCCACCCATAATTTTTTTTTTTCGTATTCAAAAGTTTTTTATTGAACAAATAGGGGAGAACAAACAACATCCACCGCAAGTAAGTGGCAATAAATCTCCAACTACAACACTCGCAGAGTAGACAATTACTGGTGAGATCGTATAACAATGGTAATGAGAGAAATCTTACACAGTCTACTGCAATAGTATAGCTGAGGAACTTTCAGGATAAATTACACAGCAGGGTAAAA